>NC_139783.1:307511-339966 GCF_965231275.1 Zosterops lateralis | reverse complement strand
CATGCCTGGGGAGGGGGACAGGGGTTAGAGACCCCTCCCCAAATCCTGAGAGCCCTCACAAAGCCCTGGGACCCCTCCCCAAATCCTGGGACCCCTCACAAGGCCCTGGGACCCCTCCTCAAACCCTGAGACCCCTCCCCAATCCCCCCCTCCCCAAAGCCCGGGCTGGGGTGGAGCTGGCACAGCATGCCTGGGGAGGGGGACAGGACAGGGTTAGGGGGGATTAGAGACCCCCTGAGACCCCTCCCCAAATCCTGGGATCTCTCCCAAAGCCCTGGGACCCCTCCCCAATCCCCCTCCCCAAGCCCTGGGACCCCTCCCCAATCCCCCTCCCCAAAGCCCAGGCTGGGGGACCCAGGGACAGGGTCAGGGGAGGACTCTGGGACCCCTCCCCAAGCCCTGGGACCCCTCCCAAAGCCCTGAGACCGCTCCCCAAATCTTGGGACCCAACCCAAATCCCCCTCCCCAGTCCCTGGGACCCCTCCCCAAAGGCCACAGACCCCTCCCCAAGCCCTGGGACCCCTCCCCAAGCCCTGGGACCCCTCCCCAAGACCTGGGACCCCTCCTCAATCCCTCCTTCCCCAAAGCCCAGGCTGGAGACAAGGGACAAGGTCGGGGGGGCCCTGAGACCCCTCCTCAATCCCTGGGACTCCTCCCTGAGCCCTGGGACCCCTCCCTGAGCCCCCTCCCCAAGCCCTGGGACCCCTCCCCAAGCCCTGAGAGCCCTCCCCAAATCCTGGGATCCTTCCTGAGCCCTGGGACCCCTCCCCAAATCCCCTCCCCAAGCCCTGGCACCCCTCTGCAATCTCTGAGACCCCTCCCCAAGCCCTGGGACCCCTCCCCAAAGCCCGGGCTGGGGACAAGTGACAGGGGTCATGGGTTAGCGGGGGGTTACAGGCCCCCTGAAGACCCCTCCCCAAGCCCCAGGACCCCTCTGCAACCCCTGGGACCCCTCCCCAAATCCTGAGACCCCCCTCCCCGAGCCCTGAGACCCCTCCCCACCCCTGTCCTCACCTCCCTGCACCCCCTGGAATGCGGGGTGCCCCTTCTCCCCCATTTTTCCCCCTTTTTTGCCCATTTTCCCCCCATTTTTCCCCCAATTTCCCCCATTTTTCCCCTGCAATTCCCCGTTTTTGCCCATTTTTCCCCCCAAATTTCCCCCACTTACCCCCCTGCACCCCCTGGAATGCGGGGTGCCCGTTCTCCCCAATTTCTGCCCCATTTTTCCCCCCAAATTCCCCATTTTCCCCCCACTTACCCCCCTGCACCCCCTGGAAGGCGGGGTGCCCGTTCTCCCTCGCCGCCCCCGCCGGGTGCTGCTGCTGCTGCTGCTGCTGAGCCGAGACCCCCATCGTGCCGACCCCCCCGGCCACATTAGAGACCCCCTCCCCTGCCCACCCCCCCTCGGGCCCATCCCCCCCCCACTCCTGCGGGTGGGCGTGGCCGCGGGGGCGTGGCGGGGCGTGGCCGGGGGGCGGGGCCAGGCGCTCCTCCAGGTGTCCCAGCCACAGGGCCAGCGCGCTGCGGTCGTCGGCGGTGGTGGCGGGGTGGATCAGGGCGTAGGAGAGCAGCTGCCGCGACTCCTCCACGCAGCGATTGCTCTCGATGGCGTCCGCCAGCACCTTCTGCAGCCGCTTCATGTACTCGGCCTTGGCCGCCGCGTTCCCGGGCTGCAGCAGCGGCAGGTGGGCCAGGAGCAGGGCCACGGCCGCCTCGGCGGGTTCTTGGGGCCACTGAGAGATGGCAGCTGGGGACACAGGGGACACTGGGGTCACAGGGGGTCAGTGTGGGCTCCTGGGGTCACTGGGAGATGGCAGCTGGGGACAGAGGGGACACAGGGGTCAGCAGGGCCAGTGTGAACCCCTGGGGTCACTGCAGCAGCGGCAGGTGGGCCAGCAGCAGGGCCTCGGCCGGCTCCTGGGGCCACTGGGAGATGGTGGCTGGGGACAGGGACACACAGGGGACATGGGATAGTGTCACTGTGAACCCCTGGGGTCATTGGGGACAGGGACAGGGTCAGTTTGGGCTCCTGGGGTCACTGGGAGATGGTGGCTGGGGACAGGAATAGGGGACAGGGGACACACAGGGTCTGCAGGGTCACTGTGACCCCCTGCACCCACTGAGAGGTGGCACCTGGGGACAGGGACAGGGGACACACAGCAACAGGAGTTGGGGACACCCTGAGACCCCACCTGACACCCCTGACAACACACAGAGACCCCCTGAGACCCCTCACGGACCCCCACCACTCCCAAAACCCCCCTCAAAACCCCTCAAAGACCCTCCCCACCTCCATCCAAACCCCACTGGTGGCCTTGTCCCCCCAAACCCCCCCCAAAACCCCTCACAGAGCCCCGTGACCCCCAAAACCCCTCACAGGCCTCCACCACCCCCAAAACCCCACAGGGAACTCCCCAACCCCACAAAGACCCTCCCCACCTCCATCCAAACCCCTCACAGACCCCCACCACCCCCAAAACTCCACAAAGACCCTCCCAAACCCCCCAAAACCCCTCACAGACCCCCCCCCAAAACCCCACAAAGACCCCCCAAAACCCCCCCAAAACCCCACAAAGACCCCCCAAAACCCCCCCAAAACCCCAAAAAGACCCTCCAAAACCCCTCACAGACCCCCACCACCCCCAAAACCCCCCCCAAAACCCCTCACAGACCCTCCAAAACCCCTCACAGGCCTCCACCACCCCCAAAACTCCCCACAAAACCCCACAGGGGGACCCCCAAAACCCTTCACAGTTCCCCACCACCCACAAAACCCCCCACAAAGACCCTCCAAAACCCCTCACAGCCCCCCAAACTCCCCCCAAACCCCCCCAAAACCCCTCACAGCCCCCCAGACTCCCCCCAAAACCCCACAAAGACCCTCCAAAACCCCTCACAGCCCCCCCAAAACCCCCCCAAACCCCCGTCACCCACCAGCACTGTTGGCCTCGGCCTCGAGCAGGTGGATGTCGGGGCAGTCGGCCAGCGAGTGCTCCAGGCAGAGCTGCAGGAAGCGGGCCTGGGTCCTGGTGACCCTCTTGAGCAGGGCCAGCAGGGCCACCGTCTGCTCACACTCGCTCCAGCCCCGGAACCAGCCGGCCACGATCCCCACCTGCTCCCTGAACATCATGGCTGGGCAGTTTCGGGGAGTTTTCAGGAGTTTTCAGGAGATTTCGGGGAATTTCGGTGAATTTCGGGAGATTTTGGGGGGATTTTGGGGGGTTTCGCGGCAATCTGGGGGGATTTTGAGGAGTTTGGGAGAATTTTGAGGGATTTTGGAGGATTTTAGGGGGATTTTTGGGGGGGTTTAGGGGGTTTTTTTGTTGTAATTTGGGGAGGGGGCGGTGGGTTCAGCCCCCCCTCCCCTCTCAGGTGGTGGGGGCCCCCCCCAAGGCCCCACAGCTCATTTGGGGGGGGGTTTGTGGTGCCCTAAAGGGGAGACCCCCCCCAGAGGGGGTTGGGAGGGTGGGGGGAGCTCCGGAGGGTCCTGGGGAGAGAGAAAACAGGGGAGGGGGTTAAGGGGGGGTGGGGAGACCCTTTTTGGGGAGAGGGACCCCCCAAAAGGGACCAGGGACCCCCAAAAGGAACAAGTGACCCCCAAAGAGCATCAAAGACTCTCCAAAAGGGATCAGGGACCCCCAAAAAGGAATCAGAGACCCCCAAAAGGACCAGAGACCCCCCGACAGCCCCGACCCCTCTGGGGCTCTCCCCCCTCACAGTGACCCGGACCCCCCCAACCCCACCAGGGACCCCCTCCCCACCCCACAGACCCCCCTCGGTCCTGAGTGGGCTCAGAGACCCCCCAGGACCCCCCTCCCCACGCGGGTGGGCTCAGAGACCCCCCAAGCCCCACCAGGAACCCCCTCCCCACCCGGGTGGGCTCAGAGCCCCCCTCAGGGCCCCCCCCTGTCCCGGGTGGGCTCGGAGACCCCCCAAACCCCACCAGGGACCCCCTCCCCACCCGGGTGGGCTCGGAGACCCCCCAAACCCCCCCAGGGACCCCTTCCCCACCCGGGTGGGCTCCGAGCCCCCCCAGGACCCCCCTCGGGCCGCCCCTCCCCCGCTCGCCCCTCAGCGCGGGGCCAGGGGGGGCCGCAGGCCCGGCGGGCCCGGGGCCGCCTCCGGAGGGCGGGGCCGGGGCGGGGCAGGGCCGGGGGGCTCCGGGGAGGCGCGGGGCGCTCGGGGGGTCCCGTGGCGGGGGCTCCCGGGAGGATCCGGGGGGTCCCGGGGGGGTCGCGGCCGCCCCTCACTCACCCGCCGCCGCCGCCGCCGCCGCGCAACGTCAGCGCGCACGGGCACGCAGCGCCTGCGTCATTGCGTCACGGGCGGCGCGGCCAATGGGGATCGAGGGTGGGCGGGGCCGCGGCTGTGGGGATGGGGGTGGTGGCCGTAGAGGCCACGCCCACCCGGCGCGCGGACCAATGGGAGAGCCCCGCGCGGGCGCGCGAGCGGCGAGGGGGCGGGGCCTCAAAGGGGGTTAAGGGGTGTTGGACACGCCCCTCGCGTTAGGCCACACCCCCTTTGCGCGGCGCGAAACTGTCAATCAAAGAGGCCGTGCCCCTTCTCCCAATTTGGCCACGCCCCTTTCGGGATGCTCGCGCTGGGGGCGGGGCCTGGGGGTCCCAGGGAACCGCCCACTGTCCCCCAGTGTGTCCCAGCATGTCCCAGTGTCCCCCCAGTATCCCCCAGTACAGCCCAGTGTCCCCCCAGTATGTCCCACTGTCCCCCAGTGTGTCCCAGCATGTCCCAGTGTCCCCCCAGTGTCCCCCCAGTGTGTCCCAGTATAGCCCAGTGTCCCCTCAGTGTCCCCCCAGTGTTCCCCAGTATAGTCCAGTATAGCCCAGTGTCCCCCCAGTGTCCCCCCAGTGTCCCCACGGGTGTCCAGGGCACCCCTGGGTGTCCATCTGTGGCTCTGTCCCCGTGTCCGTGTGTCCCTGGGCCCATCCCCGTGTCCGTCTGTCCATCCCCGCGTCCATGTGTCCATCTCTATGTCCGTGTGTCCGTTCCCGTTATCTGTCTGTCCATCCGTGTGTCCATCTCTATGTCCATCCCAGTGTCCGTCCCTGTGTCCGTGTGTCCATTGCCGTGTCCATCGCCATGTCTGTCTGTCCGTCCGTGTGTCCATCCCTGTGTCTGTCCATCCATCCCTGTGTCCGTCTGTCCCTCCGTGTGTCCATCCCCCTGTCCGTGTGTCCATCGCCATGTCCGTGTGTCCATTGCCATGTCCATCCCCGTGTCTGTCTGTGTGTCCGTCCCCTGTCCGTGTGTCCATCCCTGTGTCCGATAGTCCGTCCCCGTGTCCGTGTGTCTGTCCGTGTGTCCATCCCCGTGTCCGTGTGTCCGTCCCCCTGTCCGTGTGTCCATCCCCGTGTCCGATAGTCCGTCCCTGTGTCCGTGTGTCTGTCCGTGTGTCCATCCCCGTGTCCGTGTGTCCATTGCCATGTCCATCCCCGTGTCTGTCTGTGTGCCCATCCCCTGTCCGTGTGTCCATCCCTGTGTCCGATAGTCCATCCCCGTGTCCGTGTGTCTGTCCGTGTGTCCATCCCCGTGTCCGTGTGTCCATTGCCATGTCCATCCCCGTGTCTGTCTGTCTGTCCATCCCTGTGTCCATTCCCCGTGTCCAACAATCTGTCCGTGTGTCCGTCCCTGTGTCCATCCCTCGCACGTCCGTGAGTCCATCTCTGCGTCCGTCTGTCCATCCCCATGTCTGTCTGTCTGTCCGTCCATGTGTCCATCCCCGTGTCCGTCTGTGGCTCCATCCCCGTGTCCGCCGGTCTGTCCGTGTGTCCGTCCGTCCATCTGTCCGTGTGTCCGTCCCCGTGTCCGTGTGTCCGTCCGTCCATCTGTCCGTGTGTCCGTCCTCCCGCGGTCCCCGCCGGCCCCGCCCCGGCCCCTCCCGGCCCCGCCCCGCCGGTTCTGCGGCTCCGAGCGGCGGCCGCGGCCTCTCCGGGGCCTCTCCGGGTCCGGGACCCCCCGGGACCCCCCGGGACCCCCCGGGACCCCCCGGGACCCCCCGGGGCCCTCCCGGTACCGGCTCCACCCCCGATCCCGGCTCCATCCCGGCTCCATCCCGGCTCCATCCCGGCTCCATCCCGGCTCCATCCCGGCTCCATCCCCGGATCCTGAATCCATCCCTGGTCCATCCTCCGCCCCTGGATCCATCCCCGGATCCCGAATTTCCCCGGATCCATCCCCGGTGTCCCCCCTCCCCCCCCATCCCGGCCCCATCCCGGTGATTCCCCAAATCCCCCCACCCCAATAATCGCCCCTCCCCAATTCCCGGTTTTCCCCCAATTCCCTGTTCCATCCCCCTCCCCAATTCCTGGTTTTCCTCCCCCATAATTCCCCCATTTTTTTCCCCCAAATTCCCCATTTTCCCCCCCCACCCCAATTCCTCTTTTTCCCCCCCTAATTCCCGGTTTTTCCCCCCACTCAAATTCCCATTTCCCCCCCCGATTCCTGGTTCTCCCCCCCACCCAAATTCCTGTTTTCCCCTCCCCCAATTCCCGTTTTTCCCCCCAAATTTCCCGTTTTTCCCCCCCCAATTCCCTCCCCTCCCCCCCCGATGCCCCCCCGGTAGGGGCGAGGCCCGACCCCCCCCTCCCCCTCCCCTCCCCTCCCCCCCCCCCCCGAGCAGCGATGGGAACGTCCGTGGGCTGAGACCCCCCAGGTACCGATGGGGGACTGGGGGGGACTGGGGGGACTGGGGGGGACTGGGGGGACTGGGGGGACTGGGGGGACTGGGAGCGATTGGGAGGGACTGGGCCATGCTGGGGTGTACTGGGATTGCACTAGGCTGTACTGGGAGGGACTGGGAAGGAATGGGAGGCACTGGGAGGGACTGGGCCATACTGGGAGGGACTGGGATGCACTGGGATGTACTGGGCCATGCTGGGATATACTGGGAGGTACTAGGCCATACTGGGATGTACTGGGCCAGACTGGGATGTACTGGGTGTGTGTTGGCTGCACTGGGCCATGCTGCACTACACTGGGCCATACTGGGATATACTGGGGTGCACTGGGATATACTGGGAGGGACTGGGATGTACTGGGTCTCTGTTGGCTGCACTGGGCCATACTGGGAGGGACTGGGAGGGACTGGGATGTACTGGGCCATGCTGGGATGCACTGGGATGTACTAGGTCTGTGTTGGCCTGTACTGGGCCGTACTGGGATGCACTGGGAGGGACTGGGATGTACTGGGAGGTACTGGGATGTACTAGGCCACACTGGGATGTACTGGGCCATACTGGGATGTACTGGGATGTACTGGGCCATACTGGGATGTACTGGGCCATGCTGGGATGTACTGGGATGTACTGGGCCATGCTGGGATGTACTGGGCCATACTGGGATGTACTGGGCCATACTGGGATGTACTGGGCCATACTGGGATGTACTGGGATGTACTGGGCCATGCTGGGATGTACTGGGCCATACTGGGATGTACTGGGATGTACTGGGCCATGCTGGGATGTACTGGGCCATACTGGGATGTACTGGGCCATGCTGGGATGTACTGGGATGTACTGGGCCATACTGGGATGTACTGGGATGCACTGGGATGTACTGGGGGGTACTGGGATGTACTGGGCCATACTGGGATGTACTGGGATGTACTGGGCTATGCTGGGATGTACTGGGCCATACTGGGATGTACTGGGATGCACTGGGATGTACTGGGATGTACTGGGATGTACTGGGGGGTACTGGGGTATACTGGGATGCACTGGGATGTACTGGGGGGTACTGGGATGCACTGGGCCATGCTGGGCTACACTGGGATGTGCTGGGTTTATGTTGGCATGCACTGGGTTGTACTGGGATATACTGGGATGCACTGGCCTGTACTGGGCCTGTATTGGCCTGCACTGGGCCATACTGCACTGCACTGGGCCATACTGGGTTATACTGGGCCATACTGGGATGGACTGGGTTATACTGGGTTATGCTGGGCTGTACTGGGCCGTGCTGAGCTGTACTGGGTTATACTGGGATGTACTGGGCTGAGCTAGGCTGAACTGGGCTGGATTTGGCCGGACTGGGGTGTGTGGGGCCATACTGGGCCAGACTGGGCCATACTGGGCTGCTGCATGGGTCTGTACTGGTCCATACTGGTGAATGTGAATCTGTACTGGTCTGTACTGGTGAATGTGAATCTGTACTGGTCTGTACTGGTGAATGTGAATCTGTACTGGTCTGTACTGGTTCATACTGGTAGAGGTTTATAATGGTACATACTGGTCTGTACTGGTTTGTACTGGTGGATATGGTTTTATAATGGTCCGTGCTGGTTCATACTGGGGGATATAGATTTATAATGGCCCGTACTGGTCTGTACTGGTTTGTACTGGTGGATATAGGTTTATAATGGTCTGTACTGGTCTGTACTGGTCCGTCCCCTGTCCCCACAGGCCCCGCGGCGACGCCCGGACAGAACCAACATGGAGCCCTGAGAGGAGGTAACGGGGCCCTGGGATGACTGGGACAAACTGGGACAAACTGGGATCATTGAGATCTTATTGGGGTCACTGGGATCACTGGGACAAACTGGGATCTCACTGGGGTCTGGTGGGATCCCTGGGATCTCCTGGGGGGTCTCACAGTGTCTGGTGGGATCTGATCCCTGTGTCCATCCCTGTGTCTGTCCGTGGCTCTGTCCCTGTGTCTGTGTGTCCTTATGTCCATCCCAGTGTTTATTTCTGTGTCCATCCGTTTGTCTGTGTGTCCATCCCTGTGTCTGTCCATCCATCCCTGTGTCCATCCCTGTGTCCGTGTGTCCGTCCCCGTGTCCGTGTGTCCATCTGTTTGTCTGTGTGCTGATCCCTGTGTCCAACAGTCCTCCCTGTGTCCCATCTGTGTGTGTCCATCCCCGTGTCCCCTGTGTCCATCCCTGTGTCCATCCGTCCATCCTTGTGTCCATTTCTGTGTCTGTGTGTCCATCCCTGTGTTTGTCTGTCCATCCATGTGTCCCTGTGTTCCATCTATGTGTCTGTCCATCCCTGTGTCCATCCCCATGTCTGTCCATCCATTTGTCTGTATGTCCATCCCCATGTCCATCTGTCCATCCATATCCCTGTGGGTGGGGGGGTCAGGAGTGGACAACCTCCCACCCTCTGTCCTAACCTCCCCCTGTCCCCTCCTGTCCCCCCTGTCGTGTCCCGCAGCGGCGTCGGCGGCCGTGGGGCGGCCATGGCGAAGCTGCTGGTCCCCCTGGTTGTCCTGGGCGCCGCCGTGTCCGGCCCGGGGGGCCCGGCGTCCCCTCGGTGCCCCCCGCGCTGCCTGTGCCCCTCGGCCGCCCCCAGCCCCACCCTGCTGGTGCGCCCGCACGGGTCTCCTGGCGGTGCCCCCCAGCCTGGACCGCGGCGCGGTGGAGCTTCGCCTGGCCGACAACTTCATCGGCGCCGTGGGCCGGACGGACTTCCGCCAACATGAGCAGCCTGGTGCACCTGACCCTGTCGCGGAACGGGCTGCGCCGGCTCGCCCCCGGGGCCTTCGCCGACCTGCGGCGCTCGGGGCGCTGCACCTGGACGGGAACCCGTCTCCCAGCCCTGAGCGGGCCCCAACTCCGCGGCCTGGCCAGCCTGCGCCACCTCATCCTGGCCAACAACCAACTGGCCGCCATCGACGCCGCCGCCTTCGCCGCCTTCGCCGCCACCGTGGAGGATCTGCAAGATTTGTCCCACAACAACCTCCCGGCGCTGCCCTGGGACGCCGTGGCCGCCATGGGCAGTTTGGCCACGTTGACTTTGGATCACAATCTGCTGGAGCGCGTCCCGGCCGGGGCCGTGGCTCGGTTGCCTCGCCTGGCGCGGTTGGATCTCACGGCGAACCGGCTCCGGGCTCTGCCCCCGGTGCCGGGACCACCAGGCCCCGCTCTGGCCGCAGGTGGGAACCCCCTGCACTGTAACTGCGAATTGTTGTGGCTTCGCCGCGTCTCCCAACCGGGACGTTTGGAGACCTGCGCCACGCCGGCCCCGCTGGCCGGGCGCCTCCTGGGGGGGATCCCCGAGGAGGAACTGACCTGCCGGGCGCCCTCGGTGACCTCTGCGGCCGCCGACCCTCCGGCCGTCACCGAGGGCCAGACGCTGCGGTTGGGTTGTGCCGCCATCGGTGACCCCCCGCCCGCCCTGCACTGGCTGGGCCCCGATGGAAGGTTGGTCCAGAACGGTTCTCGACGCTCGGTGGGCTCCGATGGATCCCTGGAGCTGCGGGTGGCCACGCTCAGGGACCACGGCGGCTTCACCTGCGTGGCCGCCAACGCCGCCGGCGAGGCCGCGGCCAGGGTGGACGTGGTGGTGCTGCCGCTGCCGGTGCCGCGGGGCCGGGACGCCGAGGACACCGAGATAACGGGCCCCGGACCCTCGGACATGGCCCAGGCCGGGGGGAACGACACCTGGGACAGGCCCCGGGCCACGGTGGCGGCCGAGGTGACGGGGTCCTCGGCCCGGATCCGCTGGCTGCCCCAGCGACACCTGCCCGGGGTCAGGATGGTGCAGATCCAGTACAACAGCTCGGCCGACGACGCGCTGGTCTACAGGTGGGGGACAGGGGGAGAGGGGTTGGGGAGGGGTTGGGGGAGGTTTCAGTGGGGTTTGGGGGGTCCTGGGGGGCTCCAGGGTGGTCTGGGAAGGGTCTGGGGGAGGTTCTGGTGGGTTTTGGGGAGCCCTGGGGGGCTTCAGGGGTGTCTGGGAAGGGTCTGGGGGAGGTTCTGGTGAGTTTTGGGGGTCTCCAGGGTGGTCTGGGGGAGGTTCTGGTGGGTTTTAGGGGACACTGTGGGGCTCTCAGGGGCATCTGGGAGGCTCCAGGGGGGTCTGGGAAGGGTCTGGGGGAGGTTCGGGTGGGTTTTAGGAGACCCTGTGGGGCTCTAGGGGCATCTAGGGGGCTCCAGGGTGGTCTGGGGGAGGTTACAGTGGGTTTTGGGGGGCTCCAGGGTGGTCTGGGGGGATCCAGGGGTGTCTGGGAAGGGTCTGGGGAAGGTTCTGGTGAGTTTTGGGGGTCTCCAAGGTGGTCTGGGGGAGGTTCGGGTGGGTTTTAGGGGACACTGTGGGGCTCCAGGGGCATCTGGGAGGCTCCAGGGGGGTCTGGGAAGGGTCTGGGGGAGGTTCGGGTGGGTTTTAGGAGACCCTGTGGGGCTCTAGGGGCATCTAGGGGGCTCCAGGGTGGTCTGGGGGAGGTTACAGTGGGTTTCGGGGGGCTCCAGGGGTGTCTGGGGGGCTCCAGAGGGAGTTCTGGTGGGTTTTGGGGGACCCTGGGGGTCTCTAGGGGCATCTGGGGGGCTCCAGGGGCATCTGGGGGGCTCCAGGGGGGTCTGGGAAGGGTCTGGGGGAGGTTCTGGTGGGTTTTGGGGACCCTTTGGGGCTCCAGGGACGTCTGAAGGAGGTTCTGGTGGGTTTTGGGGGGTCTCGAGGGACTCCAGGGGGAGCTCAGGTGGGTTTGGGGGACCCTGGGGGGCTTCAGGGGGGTCCTGGGGGGTCTCTGGGGGGTCCTGGACGGTTTTTCCTGCAGGAGGGGGGGGGACAAACGGGGGTCTCGGCCCCCCACCCACCCCTGGGGTGGCTCTGATGGGGTTTGGGATAAATCGAAGGAATTTTGGATATCTGGGGGGGGGCTTCAGGGGGGTCCTGGGGGGTCTCGGGGGGGCCCTGGGCGGTTTTTCCTGCAGGAGGGGGGGGACAAAACGGGGGTCTCGGCCCCCCACCCACCCCTGGGGTGGCTCTGGGGGGATTTGGGAGAAATCAGAGGAATTCTGGATATCAGAGGGGGGGTCCTGGGGGGTCCTGGGCTGTTTTTCCTGCAGGAAGCGGGGGGACAAACGGGGGTCTCACCCCCTTCCCTGGGATCTGGGAGAAATGAAAGGAATTTTGGATATTCGGGGGGGGGTCCTGGGGGGTTTTTCCTGCAGGAGGAGGGGACAAACGGGGGTCTCACCCCCTCTCCCCCCTCCCCAACGCCCCCCCGGCCCCCTCCCCAGGCTGCTGCCCCCCTCCAGCCGCACCTTCGTGCTGCGGGACCTGGCCCCGGGCCGTCACTACGAGCTTTGCGTCTCCGCCCTGCGGGTCCTGGGCGACCCCCCGGCCGCCCCCCGCCCCCTGGGCTGCGTCTCGTTCTCCACGGGCGCGGCCCCCCCGGGCTGCTCGGCGCCCCCCCGCCCGCATTTCCTGGGGGGCACCGTCATCATCGTCATCGGCGCGGCCATCGCCGCCTCGGTGCTGGTTTTCATCCTCATCCTCACCGCGCGCTGGAAATCGGGGGAGGGGGCGCGGAGACCCCCGCCCGCGCTCAGCAGCGTCTGCTCCCAGACCAACGGGGGTCCCCCCCCGGCGGCCGAGCCCCCCGAGCTGCCCCCGCTGCCCCCGTTACCGCCCCCCGGGCCCGGCGCTGGGGGGTCGCGGGGGCTGTTCCCCAGTCACAGTTACCCCCGGCGGGCGCGGCCCCGGCGCCACGGCTCCCTGCCCCGGCTGGACGGGACCCCTCCCCAAGACCCCCTGGGGCCCCCCCTGCGCCCCTCCTTCGGCTCCACACACTGGATGCTGGAGAGCACGGTCTGAGGGGGAGACCCCTCCCCAAAACCCCCCCGGGACCCCCCTGGGACCCCCCAGGACCCCCCTGGGACCCCCCTGCGCCCCTCCTTCGGCTCCACACACTGGATGCTGGAGAGCACCGTGTGACAGGGGAGACCCCTCCCCAAATCCCCCTGGGACCCCCCTGCGCCCCTCCTTCGGCTCCACCCACTGGATGCTGGAGAGCACCGTGTGACAGGGGAGACCCCTCCCCAAAACCCCCCGGGACCCCCCTGGGACCCCCCTGGGACCCCCCCGTTGGGATGGAGGCAGAGGTGGGACCCCCTGGGACCCTCTGGGATCCCCCCAGAACCCCCCTGGGACCCACCCCTGGGGTGGAGGTGGCGGTGGGACCCTCTGGGACCCCCCCTGGGACCCCCAAGACCCCCCCCCAAGGGAGACCAAACGCAGCCCCGGCGGCTCTTTTTTTTTTTTTTTTTTTTTTTTTTCTCTTTATTTTTATTTTTTATTTGGGGAGGGGGTGGCCAAAGCCTGGCCCGGGTGCGCCCCCAGACCCAATTGGGATCCCACCACTCCCCCCATTCCCCCCCCCGCCGCTCTGGGGGTCCCGTATGCAAACCTTTCCCCCCTCCCCAAAAAAAAAAAAAAAAGTGGGGGTCGCGATAGGGGTATCGCGACAGGGATATCGCGAGAGGGATACCGGGATAGGGATATCGCGATAGGGATATCGCGACAGGGGTATCGCGACAGGGATATCGCGATAGGGGACTCGGGTGTGCGCCCCCCCCTCATTACCCGGGACCTGCGTGTTGTCGCCCCCCCCCCCCCCAAAGCGCACTTTGGGACTTTCCGTGCGCCCCCCCCCGATATTTGTGCGCCCCCCGCCCCCTCCCCAAATAAACCCCACCCGGCCCCGCCCCCCCCGCGGTGCCTTGGGCCGGGGGGCGCCCCCCCCCCACATCTCTGCACAGATGACACGAGACCCCCCCCCAAATAAATAAATCCCGCCCCCCAAAGTGGGGAGAGAGGGGGAGGGGCAAAAACAAAAAGGGGGGGAAATCCCCCCCCCCGGTGTGTCCCCCCTCCCCTCCCCCTCCGTGGCCTCTGACGCCCCCAGACCCAAAACCGACCCGGGGGTTCCGATCTGGCTGGTCTGGATGACCCTGGGGGGCGCCCCCAGCCCCCCCCCCATTTCCCTCCCCAGCCCCGTTTGTTTCCCCCCTCCCCAAAATTCCTCAGCCTTTCCCCATCGCCCCCTCCCCAAATTCCCCCCCCCCGCCCCACCAGCCGCCCCCTGGGCCCCCCCCGCCCCCCGCAGTGTTTAACACGAGTTTTTACATTAAAAACCTGTGGCCCCCCCGCAGGGGGCAGAAACGAGTCTCAATTTGGGGAGGGGGCGACCTCTGACTGGGAGGGGGGGTCCTCTCTATTTGGGGAGGGGTCTCTGCCTGGGACAGGAGGGTTTAATTTCCTGGGGGGGATCCCCTCTGTCTCTATTTGGGGAGGGGTCTCTGCCCAGGTTTAATTTCCTGGGGGGGGTCCCAGCCTCATTCCAGCCCCCTCCCCACAAAGTGGGCGTGGCTGGGATATGCTAATGAGGCGCCAATCCCCGCCCCCTGTGGTTGCCATGGTGAATATGCAAATTAGGGGGCGGAGCCAACCAGGGAAAAAAAACCCCAGGTTAATTATGGGCTCATTTGCATAAAGAGCACCTGGAGGTGCCCGGCCTTGGGGGGGGGACACAAGGCCAAGGGGGGGGGGGGTCACCTGTGTCCCTTCCCAGGTGGGGGGGCTGAACACCTGGGGGGGGGTCACTGCACACCTGGGGGGGTCACTGCACACCTGGGGGGGGGTCACTGCACACCTGGGGGGGGGTCACTGCACACCTGGGGGGTCACTGCACACCTGGGGGGGGTCACTGCACACCTGGGGGGTCACTGCACACCTGGGGGGGGTCACTGCACACCTGGGGGGGGTCACTGCACACCTGGGGGGGGGGTCACTGCACACCTGGGGGGGGGTCTCTGCACACCTGGGGGGGGTCACTGCACACCTGGGGGTCACTGCACACCTGGGGGGGGGTCACTGCACACCTGGGGGGGGTCACTGCACACCTGGGGGGGGGTCTCTGCACACCTGGGGGGGGTCACTGCACACCTGGGGGGGGGGTCACTGCACACCTGGGGGGGGGTCACTGAACACCTGGGGGGGGGGTCACTGAACACCTGGGGGGGGTCACTGCACACCTGGGACCCCCCACCACACCTGTGTCCCTTCCTATGGTGGGGGTCTGCACACCTGGGACCCCCCCATCTGGAACTCCCCCCACACCTGTGTCCCCTCCCACAGGTGAGGGGGTGACTACACACCTGGGACCCCCCACACCTGTGTCCTTTCTCATGGTGGTGGGAGGTGACTACACCCCCTCATGCCCCCCACACCTGTGTCCCTTCCCATGGGTGGGGGTCTGCACACCTGGGACTCCCCACACCTGTGTCCCTTCTTATAACCAGGAGGTGACTACAGACCTTGTGTTCCCCCACACACCTGTGTCCCCTCCCACAGGTGAGGGGTCACTGCACACCTGGGGCCCCCACACACCTGTGTCCTCTCTCATGGGTGGGGGTCTGCACACCTGGGACCCACCCTACACCTGTGTCCCTTCTTATGGCCAGGAACTGACTACACCCCTCGCATCCCCCCACACCTGTGTCCCTTCCCCCAGGTGAGGGCTCACTGCACACTTGTGTCCCCTCCCATAAGTGAGCAGGTCACTACCCACCTCCCGTCCCCCACACCTGTGTCCCTTCCCACACACACACCTGTGTCCCCTCCCAGGTGAGCCCCACCCCTTTACCTTGAGCCGCCCTATAACCAACCCCCGTTATCTCCCCACAACCCCCGGGGAGCCGCCCCAGAGCTGCCACACAGGTGACACACAGGTGACACACAGGTGTGACACAGGTGTGACACAGGTGATGAAGATGGCGTGGTCAGTGCTGCTGCTGACCCTCCTGGCGGTCACTCTGTCCTGGCGGGCGGACGCCCAGTGCCCCTCGGCCTCTGACCTGCGCCCCGCCGAGGGGACGCGGCTCTGCGCCCTCCTCTACACCGACGACAGCCCCTACTACGACCAGTGCTGCTCGGGGGAGGTGCTGGAGGTTCTCCCCGACAGCGACGTGCCCTACATGCCCCACGGCTGGGCCGGCACCGTCTCCTCGCTGGTGGTGGGCACCAGGTGTGAGCTCACCGTCTGGTCCAGGCCGGCCAAAAAGGGCAACTCCAAGAAGTTCAGCGCCGGGACGTGGCCCAGGCTGGAGGAGGTGCGCAGGGGGATTTTTGGGGATTGGGATGATGCCATCAAGGGGTATTATTGTACCTGTAAGTGAGGGGTGGGCTGGGGTGGGGCGGGGTGGGGTGGTGGGGGAATGGGGTGAGGTGATGTGGGGCAATGTGGGTCAACAACAGCAAGTGTGGGGCAACACAAGCTAATGTGGGTCAACACAAGTCAATGTGGGTCCATGTGGGTCAATGTGAGCTGGTCTGGGTCAATGTGGGTCTATGAAAGTCAACGTGGGTCAACATGAGCCACTGTGGGTCAACGTGGGTCAATGTGAGCTGGTGTGGGTCAACGTGGGTCAGTGTGGGTTGGTGTGGGTCAACATGAGCTGGCCTGGGTCAATGTGGGTCAGTGTGGGTCATTGTGGGTCTATGAAAGTCAATGTGGGTCAACCTGAGCCAATGTGGGTCAATGTGAGCTGGTGTGGGTCAATGTGGGTCAGTGTGGGTTGGTGTGGGTCAGTGTGGGTCTATGAAAGTCAGTGTGGGTCAACCTGAGCCACTGTGGGTCGACATGGCTCAACGTGAGCTGGTGTGGGTCAGCGTGGGTCAGTGTGAGTCTGTGAAAGTCAACGTGGGTCGACACAAGCCAGTGTGGGTCAATGTGGGTTGGTGTGGGTCAGTGTGGGTCTATGAAAGTCAGTGTGGGTCAACATGAGCCAGTGTGGGTCAATGTGGGTCACTGTGGGTCAACGTGAGCCAGTGTGGGTCAACGAAGGACTATGAAAGTCAACGTGGGTCAACACAAGACAATGTGGGTCAATGTGGGTCTGTGAAAGTCAATGTGGGTCAACGTGGGTCTGTGAAAGTCAATGTGGGTCAACCCGAGCCAATGCGGGTCAAGACGTGCCAACGTGGGTCACCACGAGTCAACGTGGGCCAGGACAAGCCAATGGGGCTCAACCCGACCCGGTGTGGGCCAAACCGGGCCCAAGTCGGCCAAGACGAGCCAATGTTGGCCCAGACAAGTCAACGCCAGTCACCGTTGGCCAAGATCCACCACTGGGGCCGAGCCAAGCCAAACCAGGCCAATCCAGACCAAACCAAACCAAGCCAAGCCAAGCCAAGCCAAGTCCACCTGGGCCAAGCCAAGCCAGGCCAAACCAGACTAAGCCAAGTCAACCCAACCCAACCCAACCCAAACCAAACCAAACCAAGCCAAGCCAAACCGACCCACGCCAAGCCAAGCCAATCCAATCCAATCCAATCCAAGCCAAGCCAAACCAAGCCAAGAAAACCCACACCAAGCCAAGCCAAGCCAAGCCAGTCCATGCCAAGCCAAGCCAAGCCCAGCCAAGCCAAGCCGAGGACACGCCCCTTGCCACGCCCTGCCCCTCCCACAGGACACAAAGCCACGCCCCCTGCCCCCCCCCTGCACCAATAAAAACCTGCCACATCAGCACCTCCTGCCTGGGGGCGGGTCCTTTCCCCCCAGCCCACCCCCCAAAATAACCACACGGGACACGGGGGGTCTCCAAAAGGACACCTGTAATTCTGGGGGGTACAAAACCCGACCATATAAATATCACTTTGTTAAAAAAAAACAAAAAAAAAAAATTTTGGGGAGGGGGAAAGTTCCAAAGAGGGAGGGGGGGGGAGGAACCAATCGACAAAATAAAACCCCAAAAATCAACAAAATCAGGGGGGTGGGAGGGAGGGGGGGGATACACCCCCCAAAATCAGTAGTGTGTGGTGTGGGGGGGGGGGCTGTAGTGTTGGGGAGACCCCTCCCCTCATGGAGAGATTTAGGGGAGGGGTCTTCATACCCCACAGTGCCCAAAAATGGGTAAAAAAGATTCAGCTAAAAAAAAACCCACAAAAAAAAAAAAAGGGGGGGAAATGCCCCAAAATGGGTCTCCCCAAAAAAAGGTGGGAAAGACACCAAAATGAGCCTCTGCACCCCCCCCCCAAAATCTCTGGGACAGCAGCTCGGCCCCCTCCCCAAATTCTCTGCCGTGGGGTCCTCAGCTCAGTAGTACAAATTGGGGAGGGGTCTCCAGCATCCCCCAGGATTGTCACCCCAGTCCTGCTCCAGTTCCAGTTTGGGGGGTCCAGTGGGGAGGAGGAGGCCAAGGGGGGACTCCCCATTTGAGGAGGGGTCCCACCAAGGAGGAGACCAAAGGGGGTCTCCCCGAATTGAGGAGGGGTCCCACCGAGGAGGAGGAGGAGCCCAGGGGAGACTCCCCCAAATTGAGGAGGGGTCTTTGGGGGGGTCCCACCGAGGAGGAGGAGGAGCCCAGGGGGTCTCCCCCATTTGAGGAGGGGTCCCACCGAGGAGAAGCAGGAGCCCCGGGGGGTCTCCCCCATTTGAGGAGGGGTCCCACCGAGGAGGAGGAGCCCCGGGGGGTCTCCCTGATTTGAGGAGGGGTCCCACCGAGGAGGAGACCAAAGGGGGTCTCCCCGAATTGAGGAGGGGTCCCACCGAGGAGGAGGAGCCCCGGAGGGTCTCCCCGAATTGAGGAGGGGTCTCAGCGCAGGCGGTGCTGCCTCATGAGGGGCACGATGCAGGCCGGGGGTCCCGCCACCCCCAGGAAGGGGTGACGCAGCAGCTCGGGGGCGCTCGCCCTCTGCGAGGGGTCCCTGACCAACATCCGCTCCAGAAACCCCTTCAGGGACGGGGAGACCTGTGGGGGGCACGGTTGGGGGGTTAGAGACCCCCTGTGGGGTGGGGAGCCCCCAATTGGGGCGGGGAGACCCCCGATGGGGTTAGAGACCCCCCAGTTGGGGTGGGGGGACCCCCGGGGGTACCTTGTGGCCGTTCTTGAGCCGGGGGGGCAGGTTGTCCCGGATCAGCTTCATGGCCTTCAGGGGGGGCTCGTTGAAATACGGGGGTTCCCCGTCCACCATCTCGATGACCATCACGCCCAGAGACCAGATGTCCACCTGGGAGGGGAGGGGAGGGGAGGGGGCGCCCCAAAAATGGGGAGGGGGTGAAGGGGGGGATGGCTCAGACCTGCCCTGTGACTGCCAGCATGGATAGGAGGGGGGTGTGAGGAGGGGAGGGCGCTTGGAGACCCCAAAACTCATCCTGGGGACCCCCAAACCCACCTTGGGAACCCCCAAACCCACCCTGGGTAACCCTAAACCCACCCTGGGCACCCCTAAATTCACCCTGGGTAACCCTAAACCAATTCTGGGCACCCCCAAACCCACCCTGGGCACCCCTAAACCCACCCTGGGTACCCCAAACCCACCCTGGGGAACCCTAAACCCACCTTGGGCACCCCTAAACCATCCTGGGGACCCCCAAACCCACCCTGGGCAACCCTAAACCCACCCTGGGCACCCCTAAATTCATCCTGGGGACCCCCAAACCCATCCTGGGTAACCCTAAATCCACCTTGGGAAACCCCAAACCCACCCTGGGCACCCTAAACCCACCCTGGGAACCCCCAAACCCACCCTGGGCACCCCTAGACCACCCTGGGCACCCCCAAACCAATTCTGGGGACCCCCAAACCCACCCTGGGCACCCCCAAACCCACCTTGAGCAACCCTAAATCCACCTTGGGAAACCCTAAACCCACCTTGGGTGCCCCTAAACCCACCCTGGGCACCCCAAACCCATCCTGGGTACCCCAAACCAACCCTGGGAACCCCCAAACCATCCTGGGGACCCCAAACCCACCCTGGGCACCCCCAAACCCACCCTGGGCACCCTAAACCCACCTTAGGAACCCCCAAATCATCCTGGGCACCCCTAAACCACCCTGGGCACCCCTAAACCCACCCTGGGCACCCCCAAACCAACTCTGGGGACCCCTAGACCCACCCTGGATACCCCAAACTCATTCCAAGCCCACCCTGGGTACCCCAAACCCACCCCAATCTCCCCCCAAGACCCCTCAGGGTGGGTAGAGCTGAACTTGGCGACCCACACCTCAACCTCAACCCCACCAAACACACCCCAAACCCCCTCTAAAGACCCCCTAAGGCCCCCCAGGACCCCCCAAGCCCCCAGCCCCACCTCTGGGTACCCCCAAACCCACCCTGGGAACCCCCCAAGACCCCTCAGGGTGGGTAAAGCTGATCTTGGCGACCCACACCTCGACCTCAACCCCACCAAACCCACCCCAAACCCCCCCTAAAGACCCCCTAAGGCCCCCCAGGACCCCCCAAGCCCCCAGCCCCACCTCTGGGTACCCCAAACCCATTCCAAGCCCACCCTGGGTGCCCCCCAAGACCCCTCAGGGTGGGTAAAGCTGAACTTGGTGACCCACAGCTCAACCTCAACCCCACCAAACCCACCCCAAACCCCCACTAAAGACCCCCTAAGGCCCCCCAGGACCCCCAAAGCCCCCAGCCCCACCTCTGGGTACCCCAAACCCATTCCAAGCCCACCCTGGGTGCCCCAAACCCACCCCAAACCCCCCCTAAAGACCCCCTAAGGCCCCCCAGGACCCCCCAAGCCCCCAGCCCCACCTCTGGCCCGTAGGGGAGGCGGGAGATGAGCTCTGGGGCCATCCAGTAGGGGGTCCCCACCAGGGATTTGCGTCGCGGCACCTCCTTGTTGACTTGGGCACAGAACCCGAAATCTGAGAGCTTCACCTGCCAAAGGGGGCCGGGGTCAGGTGGGGAGGGGTCCCTGAGGGTTTTGGGGTTTTTGGGGGGATTTTTGGGGGTCTTTTTGGGTTTTTTTGGGGATTTTGGGGTGTTTTTTGGGGCGTTTTGGAGGTTTTTTGGGGGGGTTTGGGGGGGTTTTCTGGGGGTGTTTTTTGGGGGGTTTTGGAGGGTTTTTGGGGATTTTTTTGGGTGTTTTGGAGGTTTTTTGGGAGGTTCTTGGGAGGTTTTGGGGGGTGTTTTGGGGTTTTTTTGGGGTGTTTTGGGTTTTTTTTTAGGGGGTGTTTGGGGTGTTTTTGGGGTGTTTTTTTGGTTTTTTGGGGGGTTTTTGGGGGGTTTATTTGGGGATTTTGGGGTGGTTTTGGGGTGGTTTTTTGGGGGTGTTTTGGGGTTTTTTGGGGTGGTTTTTGGGGGGTTTTTTGGGGTTTTTTTTGGTTTTTTTGGGGGGGCTTTTGGGGGTTTTTTGGGGGGTTTTGGGGTTTTTTGGGGGTGTTTTTTTCGGGAGTGTTTTGGGTTTTTTTGGGGGTTTTTTTTGGGTGTTTTGGGGGATTTTTGGAGGTTTTTTGGGGTTTTTTTTGGGGAGGTTTTTTTGGGATGTTTTTTGGGGGTTTTTTTGGGGTGTTTTTTGGGGGGTTTCCTACCCGCCCGTCGTGCGTGAGGAGGATGGAGTCGCTCTTGATGTCGCGGTGGATGACGCCCTGGGCGTGGAGCACGGCGAGAGCGCGGAGCACCGAGCGGCACACGGCGGCGATCTGCTCCTCCGACATCCTGGGGACACCAATGTCACTGTCCTGTCACCTCTGTCACCTCCCTGACACTGCCCTGACACTGCCCTGTCACTGCCCTGTCACTGCCCTGTCCCCCCCCGGCAGCACCGAGCGGCACACGGCGGCGATCTGCTCCTCCGACATCCTGGGGGTGGCATTTGTCACCTCTGTCACCTCCCTGGGTCCCCTGACACCTCTGTCACCTCCCTGACACTGCCCTGCCACCCCCCTGTCACCCCCCTGGCAGCACCGAGCGGCACACGGCGGCGATCTGCTCCTCCGACATCCTGGGGACACCATTGTCACCTCTGTCACCTCCCTGGGACCTCTGTCACCTCCCTGACACTGCCCTGTCACTGCCCTGTCCCCCCCTGGCAGCACCGAGCGGCACACGGCGGCGATCTGCTCCTCCGACATCCTGGGGGTGGCATTTGTCACCTTTGTCACCTCCCTGGGACCTCCCTGGGACCTGTCACCTCCCTGTCACTGCCTTGTCACTGCCCTGTCACCTCTGCCACTTCTGTCACCCACCTGGCATCGCCGTGGCACCTCTGTCACCGCCCTGCCACCTCTTTGTCACCTCCCTGCCACCTCTGCCACCACCTCTGTCACCTCTGCCACCTCCTTGTCACCTCTACCACCTCCCTGTCACCTCTGCCACCCCCCTGTCCCCTGTGCCACCCCCTGTCCCCTGTCCCCAGTGCCACCCTCCTGTCCCCAGTGCCACCCCCTGTCACCTCTGCCACCTCCCTGTCACCTCTGCCAACTCCCTGGCCCCTGTCCCCCCCGTCCCCAGTGTCACCCCTGTCCCCAGTGCCACTCCCTGTCCCCTGTCCCCCCCTGTCCCTGTGCCACCCCCTGTCCCCTGTGCCACTCCCTGTCCCCTGTGTCACCCGCTGTCCCCAGTGTCACCCCCTGTCCCCAGTACCACTCTCTGTCCCCTGTCCCCCCTGTCCCCTGTCCCACCCCCTGTCCCTAGTGCCACCCCCTGTCCCCTGTCCCCCCCCCGTCCCCAGTGCCACCCCCTGTCCCCAGTGCCACTCCCTGTCCCCCCCTGTCCCCTGTCCCCTGTCCTGACCTGGTGTGGGTGACGATGTCGGTGAGGGCTCCCCCCTCCAGGAACTCCATGACCACCCAGAGCTCGTCCCCCACCAGGTAACTGTTGTACATCTCCACCACGTTCTCGTGCTGGTGGTCCCGCATGATCACCACCTGAGGGGGGACAGGGGACACAGACAGGGGACATGGGGACATGGGGACAGGGCTGGGATTGTCCCCAAAGGGTCCCTGGTGGTCCCTCATGATCACCACCTGAGGGGGGACAGGGACAGGGGACATGGGGACATGGGGACAGGGCTGGGATTGTCCCCAGGGGTCCCTGGGGGGTCACCGAGAGGGTTCTCGTGCTGGTGGTCCCGCATGATCACCACCTGAGGGGGACAGGGGACACGGGTGGGACACTGGGATTGTCCCCAGGGGTCCCTCATGATCACCACCTGAGGGACAGGGGACAGGGGACAGGGGACATGGGGACATGGGGACAGGGACACTGGGATTGTCCCCAGGGGTCCCTGGGTGGGTCACTGAGAGGTGCTGGAGGGGCTTTGAGGGGTCCCCAAGGCCTTCAGGAGGTCCTCAGGCTCCTCAAGAGGCCCCCAAGGCTCTTAAGGGGTCCCCAAGCTCTTCCAGGTGTCTCCAAAGCCCCTCCAGCCATCCCCAAATCCCCCCAAGTTGCCCCCAAACCCCTCCAGCCATCCCCAAATCCCCCCAAGTTGCCCCCAAACCCCCTCCAGACACCCCCAAACCCCTCCAGCCATCCCCAAACCCCTCCAGACCTCCCCAAACCCCCCCAAGTTGCCCCCAAACCCCCTCCAGACACCCCCAAACCCCTCCAGCCATCCCCAAACCCCTCCAAGTTGCCCCCAAACCCCCCCAATCACCCCCAAACCCCCCCCCAGACATCCCCAAACCCCCCCCCAGACATCCCCAAACCCCCCCAATTGCCTCCAAACCCCTCCAGACCTCCCCAACCCCCCAAATTGCCTCCAAACCCCTCCAGCTGCCCCCAAACCCCCTCCAGACACCCCCAAACCCCTCCAGCTGTCCCCAAACCCCTCCAGACATCCCCAAACCCCTCCAAATCCCCCCAAATCACCCCCAAACTCCCCCCAAGTCGCCCCCAAACCCCCCAAATTGCCCCCAAACCCCCCCAAATCACCCCCAAACCCCTCCAGCTGCCCCCAAACCCCTCCAGACATCCCCAAACCCCCCCAGACATCCCCAAACGACCCCCCAGTCCCTCCCCACCTCGTTGAAGAGCAGCTCCCTCCTCTGCTGCTTGCGCAGGTCCATTTTCTTGACGGCCACGAGCTGGCCCGAGCCGCGCACGGTGGCGATGCACACCACGCCCGTGGAGCCCTCCCCGATCTTGATGAAATTGTCCAGGTAACTGCGGGGGTCCCCGGGGTCCACCACCATCTGCAGGGCCGCCCGGAACTGCTCGTGGGACACGCGCTGGGGGCCGCAGCCCCCCGAGGAGGGGACAGGGACACGGGGAGGGTCCAGGGCAGCAGCAGCAGCAGGAGGAGGAGGAGGAGGAGGAGGAGGAGGGTGAGGAGGCTCCGGGGCTTTGGGGCGGGGAGGGCCGGGGGCCTGCGAGGGGCCAGGAGGGGCTGAGGGGACGGGGCCGTTCGTTGTTGTCACCGTTGTCGCCTGTGGGGACAGGGGAGAAAAGGGTCGGTCCCTGGAAATATCGTGGGGATGAGAGGAAGAGGAGGAGGAGATGGAGGAGGAGGAGGAGATGAAGAAGGAGGAAGAAGAGGATGAGGAGATGGAGGAGGAGGAGGAGGAGGAGGAAGAAGAACACAAGGAAGAACAGGAAGAAGACAAGGAAGAAGAAGAAGAAGAAGAGGAAAAAGAAGAAGAGGAGGAATAACAAGAAGAACAGGAGGAAGAAGAAGAGGAAGAGGAGGAGGAGGAGGAGGAGATGAAGAAGGAGGAAGAGGATGAGGAGGAGATGGAGGAGGAGGAGATGGAGGAGGAAGGCAAGGAGATGGAGGAGGAGGAACAAGACAAAGAAGAGAAAAAGAAGAAGAACAAGAGAAGGAAGAAGAAAAGGAGGACGAAGAAGAGGAGGAGGAAGAAGAGGAGGAGGAGAAAGAAGAAGAGGAGGAGGAAGAAGAAGAAGAGGAAGAACATGAGGAAGAAAAATAAGAGGAAAAAAAAACAAAAGGAGGAACAAGAAGAGAAGGAGGAAGAAGAGGAAGAACACCAGGAAGAAGAGGAAGAAAAAGAAAAGGAGGAGGAGGAGAAGAAGGAGGAGGCTGAGGAGGAGGAGGAGATGAAGGAGATGGAGGAGGAAAAGAAAGAACAAGAAGAGGAGGAGGAGGAAGAGGAGGAAGAGGAGGAGGAGGAGATGGAGGAGGACGAGGACGAGGAAGGGGAGAAGGAAGAGTGGGAGGAGGAGGAAGAGTAGGAGAAGGAGGAAGAGAAAAAGGAAGAAAAGGAGGAGGAAGAAGAGGAAGATGAAGAGGAGGAGAAGGAAGAGGAAGAGGAGGAGGAGGAAGAGACTCTCCCACAGACACAACACCAGGAGGAAGCACAGAACCCGTGACCTTCAGGACACCCCAATTTTCCCAACTGGGACAAGGAAAGCGGCGAGGAAGAGGAGCAGCTCCCGGGGAGGAAGAGCAGCAGAAGGAGGAAGAGGAGCAGAATGAGGAAGATGAAGCAGAAGGAGGAAGAGGAGCAGAGCAGCTGCTGCTGAGGGAGGAAAGGACAAGCACAGCAGGGAGGAAGGAACAGGAGAAGAAGAAGAAAAAGAAGAAGCAGAAGAGGAAACCACAACAAGAAATAGAAGCAGAAAAAGAGGAAGAAGATGATGATGAAGAAGAAGCAGAAGAAGAAGCAGAAGAAGGAGAACAAGAAGAGAAAACCACTCCAAGCCCAAGGCTGTAACCCCAGGGAAAGAAGCTGCTGCTGCTCCCCACAAACCACAAGAACCCCACAAATAAAAAGAGCATAAAATCCCACTCCAGAAGAGCAACAAGAGCAAGAAGAAGAATAAAAACCAGAAAAAGACGATGAGAAGAAGAAGAAAAAAGAAGCAGCAGCAGCAAAAGAAGAAAAAAAAAAAAACCAAGAAGAAAAACAAGAACAAGATTTAGAAGATTTAGAAGAACAAGAATTAGAAGAACAAGAAGCAGCAGAAGAAGAAAAAGCAGCAAAAGAAGAAGAAGCAGAAAAAGGAGAGGAAACCAAGAAGAAAAAGAAGCAAAAGAAGAAGCAGAAAAAGAAAAAGAACAAGAACAAGAAAAAAAACAGAAGAAGAAGAGAAAACCACCCCAGACCCCAGGATGTGACCTCAGGAAAAGAAGCTGCTGTTAATCCCCTCAAACCACAAGACCCCACAAATAAAAAGAGCCCAAAACCCACCGCAGAACAGCAACAAGAGCAAAAAAAGCCCCCGAGGAGGACAGAGAAGCCCCAAGAAGCCCCTGAAGAGGATGAGAGAAGCCCCCAGCCCCAGAAGCCCCTGAGGAGGGGAGAGCAGCCCCCAGCCCCAGAAGCTCCTGAGGAGGGGAGAGCAGCCCCCAGCCCCAGAAGAAGAACACAACAAGAGCAGAAAAAGCCCCCAAAGAGGATGAGAGAAGCCCCCAGCCCCAAGAAGCCCCTGAGGAGGGGAGAGCAGCCCCCAGCCCCAAGAAGCCCCCGAGGAGGAGGACAGAGAAGCCCCCAGCCCCAAGAAGCCCCCAAAGAGGAGGACAGAGAAGCCCCCAGCCCCAAGAAGCCCCCGAGGAGGAGGACAGAGAAGCCCCCAGCCCCAAGAAGCCCCCGAGGAGGAGGACAGAGAAGCCCCCAGCCCCAAGAAGCCCCCAAAGAGGAGGACAGAGAAGCCCCCAGCCCCAAGAAGCCCCCGAGGAGGACAGAGAAGCCCCCAGCCCCAAGAAGCCCCCAAAGAGGAGGACAGAGAAGCCCCCAGCCCCAAGAAGCCCCTGAGGAGGACAGAGAAGCCCCAAGAAGCCCCCAAAGAGGATGAGAGCAGCCCCCAGCCCCAAGAAGCCCCCAAAGAGGATGAGAGCAGCCCCCAGCCCCTTTACCTGGGCAGGGCCCCCCCGGGCAGCCCCCGGCTGGCTCTCAGCCCGGGGAAAGGTGTGGAAGGGCCGGCCCGGCCCCGGCGCCGCCGTCCTGGTCGCCCCCTCCCCGGGGGGCCCCTCGGGGGGTCTCAGCTCCGGCCCCGACAGCGGCCGCTGCTCCCGCCCCGGGGGGGCTTTGGGGGGCCCCTCCCCTCCCGAGCTGGATTTGGGGCGACCCCCGGGCTGGGGATGAGCCGGGGGGTCCCTCCTGCCCCTGGCGGCCGCGGGTTTGCGGGGCGGGGGGCTCTGCCCCCCCTGGGGGGGGTTTGGGGGGCTCAGGCCGTTCTCGGGGGGCTCCCGGGCGGGGCAGGGGGGGCTGGCCCGGCGCAGGGAGTTGGAACGAGACACAGAAACCGCCTCGAGCCCCTCCAGGAGCCAGGACAGCGCCCCCTCCTGCGGGGACTTGGAGCCGCGCACGATGGGCTGTGGGAGGGAGGGGGAAAAATAAAATAAAATAAAATAAAATAAAATAAAATAAAATAAAATAAAATAAAATAAAATAAAATAAAATAAAATAAAATAAAATAAAACAAAACAACAGGAAAATGATATGGGGTGGGTGAAAGGGGAGGGGAATGTGGGGAGAGGGGAGAGGGGGGGGATTCAGAGACCAAAAAATGAGTTATGGGAGGGTGGGAGGGGGTGGGAGGGGGGTTTTTGGGTGGGAGGGGGTTCCAGATCCCAAAATTTTCTGAGTTCCCAAAGGATCCCAAATTCTCCCCTGAATTCCCCAAGACTCCCAAATTCCCTCTCAAATCCCCAAGGCTCCCAAATTCCCCAAGGTTCCCGAATTTCCCAAATGCTCCCAAATTCCCCAAAGCTCCTGAATTCCCAAATGCTCCCAAATTTCCCAATCTCCCCAATTCCCAAATTCTCCCCAATTCCCCAAATGCTCCTGAATTCCCCAAGGCTCCCAAATTCACCAAATACTCCCAAATTTCCTCCAGTTTCCCAAATTCCCCCTGAATTCCCCAAGACTCCCAAATCCCCAAATTCTCCCGAATTCCCAAATCCCCAAATGCTCCCGAATTACCCAAATCTCCCAAATTCCCTCTGAATTCCCAAATTCTCCTGACTTCCCCCTGAATTCCCCAAGGCTCCCAAACTCCCAAATTCTCCTGCACCCCCAAATCCCCCTGAATTCCCCTCAAACCCCCCCAAAATCCCCCCCAACACCCCCAAAGCCCCCCCAAACACCCCCAAAGCCCCCCCAAAGCCCCCCTCACCTTATGAACCCCCCTCAGGGCCGTGATGCAGGCGGGGTCCACGAGGGGCAACTCCTGAATTCCCCCCAAATTCCCCCTAAATCCCCCCCAAACCCCCAAGTCTCCCAAACCCCCAATTCTCCCGAATTCCCAAATGCCCCTGAATTCCCCAAGGCTCCCAAATCTCCCAAATCTCCTGAATCCCCAAATACTCCTGAATTCCTCAAATGCCCCCAAACTCCCCAAGACTCCTGAATTCCTGAATTCTCCTGATTCCCCCCCCAAATTCCCCAAATCTCCCAAACTCCCAAATGCTCCCGAATTTCCCCCGACTTCCCCAAAATACTCCTGAATTCTGCCCAAAACCCCCCCAAATCCCCCCTAAATCCCCCCAAACTGTCCCAAATCCCCCCAAATCCCCCCAAAATCCCCTATTTCTCCCCCCCATACCTTATGAACCCCTCTCAGGGCAGTGATGCAGGCGGGGTCCACCAGGGGCAACTCCTGAATTCCCTCCAAATCCCCCCTAAATCCCCCCCAAATCCCCCCAAACTGTCCCAAATCCCCCCCAAATCCCCCTCAAAGCCCCCCAAACCCCCCCATACCTTGTGAACCCCCCTGAGGGCCGTGATACAGGCGGGGTCCACGAGGGGCTTGGGCCGGCGGGCGCTCTCCTCCAGCAGCCCCTGCCACTGCCGGGGCAGCCCCGTGAAACGCTGCTCCGACGGGTCGTACCCGGTGTGGACTCGGTGCTCGAAATTGGAGGGGGCTGAGATCTCCACTCGCTTCTTCTTCTTGGAGAACATGGCCTGGGGTGGGGTCCTGGGAATGGGATTGGGGGTAAAAAATCCAGCCCTGGGAGTGAAATCAGAGCCCTGAGATCCTGTACCCCGTGTGGACACGGTGCTCGAAATTGGAGGGGGCTGAGATCTCCACCCGCTTCTTCTTCTTGGAGAACATGGCCCGGGGTGAGCTCCTGGGAGTGGGATTTGGGTTAAAAATTCCTGTTTTAGAAAAGGGACGGGGCTGAGATCTCCACCCGCTGCTTCTTCTTGGAGAACATGGCCCCAAATCCAGCCCTGGGAGTGAAATCAGAGCCCTGAAATCCAGTTCTGGGAGTGGGATTTGGGTTAAAAATTCCTGTTTTAGAAAAGGGACGGGGCAGAGATCTCCACTCGCTGCTTCTTCTTGGAGAACACGGCCCCAAATCCAGCCCTGGGAGTGAAATCAGAGCCCTGAAATCCAGCCCTGGGAGTGAGATTTGGGGTAAAAAATCCAGCCCTGGGAGTGAAATCAGAGCCCTGAAATCCAGCCCTGGGAATGGGATTTGGGGGTAAAAAATCCAGTTCTGGTAACAGGATCAGGACCCAAAACACACTCGCTTCTTCTTCTTGGAGAACGTGGCCCCAAATCCAGCCCTGGGAGTGAAATCAGAGCCTGAAATCCAGCCCTGGGAGTGGGATTTGGGGGAAAAAATCCAGCCCTAGGAATGGGATCAGACCCCAAAATCCAATCCTGGGAAGAGAAACAAGTCCTGAAATCCAGTTCTGGGAATGGGATTGAGGAGAAAAACCTCAGGGTTAGGGGTGAGGGAGATGGGATGTGAGACCAGGAATGAGATAAAACTCTGAAATCCTGTCTTAGGAAGAGGATTTGGCCCCAAAATCCAGTTCTAGGAAGAGGAACAGACCCCAAAATCCAGCCCTGGGAATGGGATTGGGGGGAAAAACCTCGGGGTCAGGGGGAGAGAGACAGACATGGGCACCAGAGCCCAAAATCCAGCCCTGGGAATGGGATCAGAGCCCAAAATCCAGCCCTGGGAATGGGATCAGAGCCCAAAATCCAGTTCTGGGAATGGGATCAGAGCCCGAAATCCAGTCCTGGGAATGGGATCAGAGCCCAAAATCCAGTCCTGGGAATGGGATCAGAGCCCAAAATCCAGCCCTGGGAATGGGATCAGACCCCAAAATCCAGCCCTGGGAATGGGATCAGACCCCAAAATCCAGCCCTGGGAATGGGATCAGAGCCCAAAATCCAGTTCTGGGAAGAGAAACAAGTCCTGAAATCCAGTCCTGGGAATGGGATGGGGACAAAAAACATGAAGGTCAGGAGGAGAGAGATGGGAAGTGGGACCAGGAATGGGATCAGACCCCAAATCCCTCTGTCAGAACAAAATAAATTGGAAAAATTGTTGGGATGGATGAGATCAGCCCCCCCCCCCCCCCAAAAAAAAAAAATCCCATAAATAAAATCTGCAAAAAATCTGCAAAAAATTGGCAAAAAAATCTGCAAAAAATCTGCAAAAAAATCTGCAAAAAATCTGCAAAAAAATCTGCAAAAAAGCTGCAAAAAATTTGCTGTATTTGGGGGTTTTTTTCTGATTTTTCCCAAATATTTCCACTGGGAAAGGTCTGAGGATGATCCAGGTCAGCCAGAAAACGCAGAAATCCACTGGATTTTACCCCAAAAAAACCCTAAAATTTCTTGTATTTTCTCCCTAAAATTTCTCATATTTTCTCTCTAAAATCTCTTGTATTTTCCCCCTAAAATTTCTCGTATTTTTCCCTAAAATTTCTCCTATTTTCCCCCAAATTCCCCCAGGAATTCCCAGGGAATTGGGGCTGAACTGGCCGGGCTGGATTTGCTGGAGGAGGAGAAAAGGAAGAGGAAAAGGAGGAGAAAAAGGAGGAAAAGGAGGAGAAAAAGGAGGAAAAGGAGGAGAATTTGTTGCCCTTTGACCCCCCAGAGGAACCTCAAAGGGTTGAGGGGGAATGTGAAAGTTCACTCGAAAAATAAAAATAAAATAAAATAAAACATAAAATAAAAAAGGGGAGGGAATAGAATAAAATAAAAATTAAAAAAAAAAACAAACAACAACAACAAAGCGGGGGAAAAAATAAAAAAAGGGAGCAATAAAAAAAATAAAAAGGAAAAATAAAAAAAAGTAGGGGAAAATAATAAAAAAAAAAACATAAAAATTTAAAAAAAGGTAGGAAAAAATAAATAAAAAGAAAAAATAAAAAAGTGGGGGGAAAAATAAAAAAAATTAAAGAAAATAAGAATTAAAAAGTGGGGAAAAAGAAAAAAGGGGGGAAAATAAAAGAATTAAAATAAAAAAGTGGGAAGAAATAAAAAAAAAGGGGGAAAAATAAAAGTAAAATAAACATTAAAGTACAGAAAAAAGGGGGGAAATAATAAAAAAAAATAAAATAAAAATTAAAAAAAAGGGGGGAAAAAGGGGAAAAATTATAATAAAATAAAGAAATAAAAAAAAGTGGGGGAAGGAAAGAACCTCGGGAATCTCCAGCTCGGGGTGAAGAAATTTAATTAATTAACTAATTAATAACCAATTAACCAATTAAGGACCATCCCATTCAAACAAAACAACCCAAATCCCAAAAAATTCCAACTTTTTACCCCCAAAATTTCAAAATTTTGGCCCATTTGGGGCTTTTCCCCGTCGATAAATCCGATTTTTAACCATTAATTATCTAAAAATCCACTAAATTATCTTAAAAATCCACTAAATTCTCTAAGAATCCACTAAATTACAAGAAAAAAACCACAATTAAAAACTCAAATCCGGATTTTCTGATTTTTTTTCCTCCTTTTTACAACGAAATTGGTGGAAAAACTTTGTTTTTAAAGAGTTTTTTAAGGATATTCCTTAAAAAAATCCCCAAAAAACCCTCAAAATCCACAAGAAAAATAAATATAAAATCCCAAATCCCAGAGCTGGATAAAGAGAAGACCCTTTAAAATCCCCGCAGGATAAAAATAAATAAAGATAAACAAATTTAAAGAATTAATTTTCTTACCTTTCACCGAAAGGGGAAAAAATAAAAAAACTTTTCCTGTTTCAGCTCCGCGTTCCGGCCCCTCCGGGAAAAGTTCTGCGGGGAAAAAACGGGGATTTCCTGAGGAGAAAGACCCTTTTTTGCTGTTTTTTGAGATATTTTTAGGGCATTTTTAGAAGTTTTATCCCGAGAATTCCAAACTTTTCCCAACGCTGTTCCCACCCCCCCCATAGGGGTATTTTAGAAGCCTCAAACCCCCCCCAAATTCACTTTTTACCCCTCCCACCTCCATTATTTAAGAAATATTTGATTTTTGGAGGTTTTTGAGCCCCAAAAAGCCCCAAATTCCCGCCCGGGACCCCCGAGCCCCTCCCGGGTCCCCTCAGGCCTCACTCGGCCGCCGCCATTTTGGGAGCCGGGCACATCCGGGTCCTCCCACGCGCGCTGCAAGCCCCGCCCACAGTGGGCGTGACTTACAATATACGGACAATGATTGGCTCGTGTTGCTCCATATATGGAAAAAGAGGCGTGGCTTAGAGTGGGCGGGATATGAATGGGCGTGGTTTAAAGCGGAAGTGGCTGTTAAGGGGAAGGTTTGCATGGTTTTCAGCGACGGGGCGGGATTAAGAGGAGAGTGACCAATCAGAGCGCGGTAAAGGGAGATTGGCATGTTGTTTATCCAATCACGGCGCGGCGCGCTGGGAGGCGGGTAAGATGGCGGCGCGCTGAGGGGAAGGCGAGGCCTCCGGTGCCGCCGTGACCTCCCGGTTCCTTCTCCGCTTCTCACCGCGAGTTTTACCCCTTCAGAGCCTCGGAAATGGCGCTTCTCGCCGCGCTCAGGGCGGCCGCCGCCTTCCTGCCCCGCTGCGGTGAGTGAATGTTTTCCCGTCAAAGTCCTCCGCGTTTACAAATCCCCCTGAACCGGTTTTGTGTGCCCCCAAATTCCCCCTGAGTCGGTTCTGTGTCCCCCAAACACCCCAACCCTCCCCTGAACCGGCTCCTCCATCCCCCAAACCCCCCAAAACCCCCCAATTTCCCCCTAAATTGTCTCCCTTTCCCCTCCCCAGCCCCAGGGCGGCTCCTCCATCCCCCAAACCCGATTCTATGTCCCCCAATTCCCCCCTA
>NC_139783.1:205402-307311 GCF_965231275.1 Zosterops lateralis | reverse complement strand
CCAAATATTCCCTAAAAATTGCCCGAAATATAACCAAAAAAATGCCCAAAATATCCCAAAGTATTGTCCCAAAATATCCCCAAAAAAAATCCCCAAAATGTTCCTAAAAAATTCCCCAAATTTCTCTCTCTCCCTCTCCAGGACCCCCCAATTTTCTCTTCCCTCCCTTTGGGACCCCCCAAACCCCTCCAGAGCCCCCAAATTTCTCAGGACCCCCCAAATTTCTCACTCTGCCCCCTCTGGGACCCCCCAAATTTTTCTGGGAGCCCCCAAATTTCTCTCCCCCCCGAAAAAAAAACCCCAAATTTCTCTCCCCTCCCCTATTCAGGACCCCCCCAAAACCCCTCCAGGACCCCCCAAAACCCCTCCAGGACCCCCCAAATTTTCTAGGACCCCCAAATTTCTCTCTCTCCCCTTTGGGACCCCCCAAGACCCCCAAATTTCTCTCCCCTCCCCTCCAGGACCCCCCAAACCCCTCCAGGACCCCAATTTTCTCTCTCTCCCCCCCCAAGACCCCCAAATTTCTCTCCCCTCCCCTCCAGGACCCCCCAAACCCCTCCAGGACCCCCAATTTTCTCTCTCTCCCCCTCCAGGACCCCCCAAATTTTTCTAGGACCCCAAATTTCTCTCTCCCCACTTTGGGACCCCCTCAAACCCCTCCAGGACCCCCAAATTTCTCTCTCTTCCCCCTTTGGGACCCCTCAAACCTCTCCAGGACCCCCGAATTTCTCTGGGACCCCCCAAATTTCTCTCCATCCCCTTTGGGACCCCCCCAACCCCTCCAGGACTCCCCAAAACCCCTCCAGAACCCCCCAAATTTCTCCAGGACCCCCAAATTTCTCTCCCTCCCCCTTTGGGACCCCTCAAACCTCTCCAGGACCCCCGAATTTCTCTCTCCCCCCACTCTGAGACCCCCAAGTTTTTCTGGGACCCCCCAAATTTCTCTCCCCCCCACATTTGGGACCCCCTCAAACCCCTTTAGGACCCCCCCAAACCCCTTTGGGACCCCCCCAAACCCCTCCAAAACCCCCCCAAATTTCTCTCTCTCCCCCTCCAGGACCCCCAAATTTCTCTCCCCTCCCTTTAGGACCCTCCATCCCCCTTTGGGACCCCCCAAAACCTCTCCAGGACCCCCCAAATTTCTCTGTGACCCCCCAGTGGCCCCCCAGGTGAGTCTCACCTGTCCCAGGTGGTTCTGCAGGTCCAGGTAGGGGCAGCCCCGGGTGTGGCTCAGGATGGACTCGAGGAACTCTCGGTGCTCGTGGATCACGGCCAAGTGCAGCGCCCTGCGGGGGGTTGGGGACAATTTGGGGACAATTTGGGGACATTTGGGGACATTTTGGGACTTTTGGGGACAATTTTGGGGACTTTTGGGGCTCTTATTTGGGGACATTTGAAGAGATTTTGAGGGACCTTTTGCAAACCCTCATTGGGGACCTTTGGGGACTTTGGGGACATTTTTGGGGACATTTGGGGACATTTCGGGACCTTCAGGACATTTGGGGACTTTTGAGGCACTTTTGAGGCTCTTATGGGACATTTTTGGGAAGTTTTGGGGACATTTTTGGGGACTTTGGGGACCCTTTTGGGGATAATTTTGGGACATTTGGACCAAATTTGGGGACCTTTTGCAAACCCTTATCGGGACAATTTTGGGGCTCTTGTGGGACATATTGGGGACATTTTTGGGGACCTTTGGGGGTCGTTAGTGGGGAAGGGGGGGGGTCCCGGCCCAGGGTGGGGGCCCGGTTTAGGGGGGGGGGTCCCGGTTTAGGGGGGGGTCCCAGCCCGGGGGGGTCCCGGTCCCGGTTTAGGGGGGGGGTCCCGGTTTAGGGGGGGTTCCCAGCCCAGGGGGGGGTCCCGGCCCAGGGTCGGGGGGTGGTCCCGGTTTAGGGTGGGGGTCCCGCTCCCCGCCGCCCTCACGTGTCGCCGTCCTCGGTGACGAAGCTCAGGACGTGCCTCAGCCAGGCCGCGGGGTCCGGGGGCGGCTCGGGGGGCTCGGGCCCGGGGCTGGGGCACAGCGGCGGCCCCGGCAGCCCCTCGCCCAGCGAGCCCAGCCCGCTGTCGCACCACTCGTCGCCCTCGGGCCGTTCTCCTCGCCGGGGGCCGCCGGGGCCGCGGGGCCGCGGCCGCCATCGCGGACCGGGGAAATCCCGCCGCGGCGCCCCACGGGAACCGTAGTCCGCGCCCGCGCTTCCGGGTGTGTTAGCCAATCAGAGACCTCCGTTTGGCCGCGCCTTCTTCAACAGCCAATCGGAGCTGCTCGGGGTTGCGCGGGGTTAGGCTGGGAAGTGCGGCGGGCGCGGTGCATCTTGGGAAGTGTGGCGGACACGGGGAATCCCGGGAGATGTGGCGGAAAGGGGGAATCCCAGGAAGTTTGGAGGAAACGGGGAATCCCGAGAGGTGTGGCGGACACCGGGAATCCCGGGAGGTGTGGCGGAAACGGGAAATCCCGGAAAGTTTGGCGGAAACGGGGGAATCCCAGTGGCGGCCGCGGTGCATCCTGGGAATTGTGGCGGCCGCTGTGGATACTGAGATATGGAGCGACGCAAGGCACGCTGGGAAGTGTGGCGGACGCAGTGCACGCCGGGAGGTGTGGTAGCCGCGCGCGGTGCATGCCGGGAGGTGTGGCGGACGCGCCATGACAGACCCGAACCCGAACCGGGACCGAACCGGGGCCGGGAAAGGCCCGGGGGAAGGTCCAGCCCCGGCCCGGGACCCCCGCGCTGCCCCCGGGACCCCCAGGAGTCGGATCAGGAGGACTCGGAGTCTCCGGTAACGCCCCCGGGCCCGCCCCGCGCCCCCCGGTGACCCCCCAGTGACCCCTCGGTGACCCCCAGTGACCCACGGTGACCCACGGTGACCCCTCGGTGACCCCCCGGTCTCCCGCAGGACCCGGAGCCCCAACCCGGAGCCTCCGCCGACCCCCAGAGTGAGTTTGGGGACATTTGGGGACATCTTTGGGGGGTTTGGGGTCACTTTATTGGGGCTGTTTGGGGACACTTTGGGGACACTTTTGGGACCCTCTTGGACACATTTTGGGCACATTTTGGGGACATTTTGGTGACACTTTTGGGGACTTTTTGGGGACATTTTTTGGGGCTGTTTGGTGTCACTCTTGGGAGACACTTTGGCGACACTTGGGGACCTTTGGGGACACTTTTGGGGACACTTTGGGGTCACATTTGGGTTATTTTGGAGACACTTTCGGGGACACTTTCAGGATATTTTGGGCACATTTTGGGGACATTTTGTGATCACTTTTGGGGTGTTTTTGGTGACATTGGGGTATATTTTGATGACATTTATCTGCCTTTCCCCCCAGTGGAGCTGCTGAGGTCGCTTCTGTCCCGCACTCTGGGGCTGGGGGGGACACTGGGGACACTTTGGGGTAATTTTAGGGATATTTTAGGAATATTTGGGGTACATTTCTGTGTTTCTCTCCCCCAGTGGAGTTCCTGCGGTCGCTCCTGTCCCGCACTCTGGGCCTCGGGGGGAACAAACCGGAGCCGGTGCTGGACGAGCTGAGCCTGGCCGGGGTCAGCCGCTTCATGGGCAGCGACAGATGTGAGTGGGGGGACACTGGGAGGGGATTGGGAGGGGATTGGGGGAGGGACTGGGGGGAACTGGGGGGACTGGGGGGACTGGGAATGGACTGGGAATGAGCCTGACCGGGGTCAGCCGCTTCATGGGCAGCAACCAATGTGAGTGGGGGACACTGGGGGGACTGGGGGGACTGGGGATGGACTGGGGGGACTGGGGGGACACTGGGGGGAATGGGGGGGACTGGGGGGACTGGGTGGGACACTGGGGGGACTGGGGACACTGGGGGACTGGGGGAAACTGGGGGGACTGGGGGGACACTGGGGGGACACTGGGGGGACTGGGGACACTGGGGGGACTGGGGACACTGTGGGGACTGGGGGGAACTGGGGGGAATGGGGGGACTGGGGGACTGGGGGGGACTGGGGGGACTGGGGGGACTAGGGGGACTGGGAATGGACTGGGATGGACTGGGGATGGGGACTGGGGGGACTGGGAGGGGATTGGGGGCAACTGGGGGGACCTGGGGGACACTGGGGGGACTGGGGGGACTGGGGGATTGAGGGGAACTGGGGGGACTGGGGGGACTGGCAATGGGACTGGAAACTGGGAGTTTGAGGGATTTTGGGGGATTTTGGGGGATTTTGGGGGCTTTGGGGGAGATTTGGGGGGGATTTTGGGAACTGGGGATGGGAATTGGGGCTGGAAATGGGATTTAGGGGGTTTTTACAGGGATTTGGGGGATTTTGGGGGGATTTGGGGGATTTTGGGGGGATTTGGGAGGTCTGAGGGGGATTTGGGGGCTCAGGCTGGAAATGGGGAGAGGGAATTGAGAATTGGGGCTGGAAATGGGAATTTGGGGGGATTTTGGGGGGATTTTGGGGGGTCAAGGGTCAGTTTTGGGGTCCCTGAGGGTCCCCCCCGTGTCCCCCCCCAGGTCGGAGGATCGTGGTCCTGGTGGGTGCTGGGATCTCCACCTGTGAGTGCTGGGGGGTCCTGAGGGGTCCTGGGGGGTCCTGGGGGATCCTGGGGGGTACTGGGGGTCCTGGGGGTCTGGGGGGGTCCTGGGGGTCCTGGGGGGGGGCTGGGGGGATTTTGGGGGGTCCTGGGTGGTCCTGGGGGGTCCTGGGGGGGGTCCTGAGGGGTCCTGGGGGGGCCTGGGGGGTCTGGGGAGTCCTGGGGGTGTCCTGGGGGGTCCTGGGGGGTCCTGGGGGGGTCTGGGGGGTCCTGGGGGGTCCTGAGGGGTCCTGGGGTGGTCTGGGGGGGCTTGGGGGGATCTGGTGGGTCCTGGGGGGTCCTGGGGAGTCCTGGGGGGATCTGGGGGGGTCTGGGAGGGTCCTGAGGGGTCCTGAGGGGTCCGGGGGGGGTCTTGGGGGGTCCTGGGGGGGTCCTGAGACCCCCAAAAAAACCCCAAATCCCATCCCCAGTTCCCATTTCCAGCCCCAGTTCCCAAAAATCCCCCAAAATCCCCTTCAAACCCCCCAAATCCCCCCAAATCCCTAAAATCCCCCAAAACCCCCCAAAATCCCCCCAAATTCCCATTTCCAGCCGCAGGAATTCCGGATTTTCGCTCCCCGGGTTCGGGACTTTATTCCAACCTCCAGAGCTACGACCTGCCCTACCCCGAGGCCATCTTTGAAATTGGGTTTTTTAAGGTATTTTCTAATTTTTTAAAATTTTTTTTCCTGAAATTTTGGGGTTTTTCCTGAATTTTTGGGTCATTTTGGTCTTTTTTTTTTTTTAACCCCCCAGAAACATCCGGAGCCTTTTTTTCACTTTGGCCCGAGAGTTGTACCCGGGACAGTTCAAGGTAAAAGAGCCCAAAAAAATGGGGTTTAAACTGCCCAAAAAATCGCCAAAAAACACCCAAAAACACCCCAAAAAAACTCCAAAAAGTCCCTCAAAAAAACCCCAAAAAACCCCCAAAAAAGCCCCAAAAATCGCCGAAAAAAACCACCAAAAAGACCCCAAAATTCCCCCCAAAACACCCAAAAAAACACCCCAAAAAACCCCCGAAAAAACCCAAAAAAGCCGCCAAAAAAACCCCAAAAAATCGCCATAAAACCCCCCCAAAAACCCACCAAAATCCCCCCCAAAAGACCCAAAAAAACGCTGAAAAAAACCCCAAAAAATCGCCAAAAAAACCCACCAAACCCCCCCCCAAAAATACCATAAACCCCCCCCAAAAAAACCCTAAAAAACCCACCAAAATCCCCCCCCAAAAAAACCCCAAAACCCCCCAAAAAAGCCCCCAAAAACTCCCCAAAAAACCTCCCAAAATCCCCCCCAATAAAACTCAAAAAATCCTTCAAAAACTCCCCAAAACCCCCCCCAAAAAAAACCCCAAAAAACCCCAAAAAACCCCCAAAAAATCCCCCAAAACCCCCAAAATTCCCCCAAAAAACCCCAAAAATCCCAAAACACCCCCAAAATCCCCCAAAACCCCCAAATTCACCCCAAAAATCTCCTTTTCCAGCCCACGGTGTGTCATTATTTCATCAAACTCCTGCAGGACAAGGGGCTCCTGCTCAGGTGTTACACCCAGGTCTGGCTCACCTGGGGGGGTTGGGGGGTCCTGGGGGGGTTTTGGGGGGTCCTGGGGGGTTTTGGGGGGTCCTGGGGGGGATTTGGGGGATTTTTGGGGGGTCCTGGGGGGGTTTTGGGGAGTCCTGGGGGGGATTTGGGGGGTCCTGGGGTGATTTTGGGGGGTCCTGGGGAGGATTTGGGGGATTTTAGGGGGTCCTGGGGTGTTTTGGGGGGTCCTGGGGTGATTTTGGGGGGTCCTGGGGCAGTTTGGGGGGTCCTGGGGAGGATTTGGGGGGTCCTGGGGGGGATTTTGGGGGATTTTTGGGGGGTCCTGGGGTGTTTTGGGGGGGTCCTGGGGGTGTTTTGGGGGGTCCTGGGGGGGTTTGGGGGGTCCTGGGGAGGATTTGGGGGATTTTAGGGGGTCCTGGGGGGGTTTTGGGGGGTCCTGGGGGGATTTTGGGGGGTCCTGGGGGGGGATTTTGGGGGATTTTTGGGGGGTCCTGGGGGGACTTTGGGGGGTCCTGGGGGGGATTTGAGGGGGTTTGGGGAGTCCTGGGGAGACCTTGGGGGGTCCTGGGGGGTTTGGGGGGTCCCTGGGGGGATTTGGGGGGGTCCCTGGGGGGTTTGGGGGGTCCCTGGGGGGATTTGGGGGGTCCCTGGGTGATTCTGGAGGTCCCTGGGGTGATTTTGGGGGTCCCCGGGGGAATTTTGGGGCTCTCTGGGGGGATTCTGGGGGTCCCTGGGTGGATTTGGGGCTCCCTGGGTGATTTTGGGGGTCCTGGGTGGATTTTGGGGGTCCCCGGGGGGATTTTGGGGGTCCCTGGGTGGATTTGGGGCTCCCTGGGTGATTCTGGGGGTCCCTGGGGTGATTTTGAGGGTCCTGGGTGTATTTTGGGTCTCCCTGGGTGGATTTTGAGGCTCCCTGGGGTGAATTTGGGGGTCCCTGGGTGGATTTTGAGGCTCCCTGGGGTGAATTTGGGGGTCCCTGGGAGGATTTTGGGGGTCCCTGGGTACATTTTGGGGTCCCTGGGGGTATTTTGGGCCCCCCTGAGCCCCCCGCGCCCCCCCAGAACATCGACACCCTGGAGCGAGCGGCCGGAGTGGAGCCCGAGCTGCTGGTGGAGGCGCACGGGACCTTCTTCAGCTCCCACTGCCTGAGACCCCCGTGCGGGCAGGGGTACAGCCTGGCCTGGATGAGGGGTGAGGGACCCCGAAAATCAACTCCCCAGGACCCCCCAAAACTCCCTGGGACACCTGGGGACCCCCTGGGACACCCCAAAGCTCTGGGGGGAAACACATGATGTCTTCAGCTCCCACTGCCTGAGACCCCCCTGCGGGCAGGGCTACGGCCTGGCCTGGATGAGGGGTGAGGGACCCCAAAAATCCTGGGGGGACCCCAAAAATGATGGGGGACACACCTGGGGACCCCCAGGACACCCCAAAGCTCTGGGGGGGAACACGGGACCTTCTTCAGCTCCCAGTGTCTGAGACCCCGTGCGGGCAGGGGTACGGGATGGGCTGGGTGAGGGGTGAGGGGGAATTTGGGGGTCCCCAGGGCACCCCAAAACTCCCTGGGGACCCCCAGGGACCCCCCCCAAAACTGATGGAGGCCCCTAAAACTGATGGGGACCCCCCTTGGGACACCCCAAAACTGTGGGGAGACCCCTCTGGGACAGCCCAGAATAGCTGGGGACACCCAGGGACACCCCAAATATTCCTGTGCCCCCCCAAATCCCCCCAAAATCCCCCTTGGGACCCCCCAAAATCCCCCCAAATCCCCCCCAAATGTCCCTGGGACCCCCAAAATCCCCCCAAATATCCCCTTTGCCCCCCCAAATCCCCCCCAAATTTCCCTCTGACCCTCAAAATCCCCCCCCCAGGCCCCCCAAATCCCCCCCAAATGTCCCCAAATCCCCTGTGACCCCCCAAAATCCCCTTGTGCCCCCCTAAATCTCCCCCAAATTTCCCTCTGACCCCCCAAATCCCCCCAAAATCCCCCCCAAATGTCCCCAAATCCCCCCCAAATTTTCCCCCACTAATTTTTCTCCTTTTTTTTCCCTTTTTTCCAGAGAAAATTTTCTCCTCTCTGGTCCCCAGGTGTGAGAAATGTCAGGGCCTGGTCAAACCAGGTGAGATTTGGGGGATTTTGGGGGGGTCTCAGGATGAATTTGGGGAGGGGTCTCACCTATTTTTCCCTTCTCCCCCTCCCCAGATATTGTTTTTTTTGGGGAAAATCTCCCCCCACGTTTCTTCACCCTGGTGGAGCAGGTCAGTGATGTTTTTTTTTGGGGTCTGGGGGGGTTAAAATCATCTCCCCCCTCCCCAAAATTATTTTTACCTGAATTTTTGGGGTCTGTGATTTTTTTTTGGGGGGGTGGGAGTTGAAATTTTGGGGGTTTTGGGGGTCTGGGGGTGTTAAAAATCATCTCCCCTCCCCAAAATTATTTTTACTTGAATTTTTTGGGGTCGTGGGGGTTAAAAAATCATCTCCCCCCTCCCCAAAAATTATTCTCAGGTGGATTTTTGGGGTCTGTGATTATTTTGGGGGGGGATTTTGGGGGATTTTTGGGGGGTTTTGGGGGATTTTTGGGGGGTTTTTGGGCCCTCCCCAGGTGAGGTCTCACCTGTCCCATTCCCTGGCAGGACTTTGGGGATTTTTGGGGGATTTTGGGGGGATTTTGGGGGGTTTTTGGGGGATTTTTGGGGGATTTTGGGGGTTTTTGGGCCCTCCCCAGGTGGGGTCTCACCTGTTCCTTTACCTGGCAGGATTTTGGGGGATTTTTGGGGATTTTTGGGGGGTCTCTGAGCCCCTCCCCAGGTGGGGTCTCACCTGTCCGTTCCCTGGCAGGACTTTGGGGGATTTTGGGGATTTTGGGGGTTTTGGGGGATTTTGGGGGGAATTTTTGGGGGGTCTCTGAGCCCCTCCCCAGGTGAGGTCTCACCTGTCCGTTCCCTGGCAGGACTTTGGGCAGGTGGATTTGCTGCTCATCATGGGAACGTCGCTGCAGGTGCAGCCCTTCGCCTCCCTGGTGGGCAGGTGAGACCCCAGACCCCCAAAACACACCCTGGGACCCCCAAACACACCCTGGGACCCCCAAAACCCCCCAGGATCCCCAAAAACACCCTGGGACCCCAAAACACACCCTGGGACCCCCAAACACACCCTGGGACCCCCAAAATCCCCCCAGATCCCCCAAACTCCACCAGGACCCCCAAATACACCCTGGGACCTCCAAAAACCCCCCTAGGACCCCCCAAAACCCCCCTGGGACCACCTGGGACCCCCAAAATCCCCCCAGAGTCCCCCAAAACCCTCTCAGACCCCCCAAACCCCCTGGGACCCCCCCAAACCCCCTGGGACCCCCAAAACCCTGTCAGGCCCACTGGGGACCCCCCTAAATCCCCCCAGGACCCCCCAATGACTCTCCCCCTCCCCACAGGGTCCCCCCAGAACCCCTCAGGACCCCCCCAGATCCCCCTGGGACCCCCAGGAACCCCCCCAAACCCCCCCCGAACCCCCTCAGTGACTCCCCCTCCCCACAGGGTCCCCCCCAGGACCCCCCAAACCCCCTTAGGACCTCCCCAGATCCCCCTGGGACCCCCCAAAACCTCCCCAAACCCCCCAAAATCCCCTCAGGACCCCCCGAGACCCCCCCAAACCCCCCAGGACCCCCCAATATGACTCCCCCCCTCCCCACAGGGTCCCCTCCAGGACCCCCCGGCTCCTGATCAACAAGGAGAAGGCCGGGCAGGTGAGGAGGGGGCAAAGCTTCGGGCTGAATTTTGAGGGGGGGGCTCAGAGCAGCCCCCTCCCCTTTTTTAACCCCCCTTTTTGTGTCCCCCCCCACCCCAGAGTGACCCCCTGATGACCCTGATGGGATTTGGGGGGCTGGACTTCGACTCTGAGCACGCCTACAGGTCTGGGGAGGGGGCTGCGGGACCCCAGACTCATTTTGGGGATCCCCAGGGGGGTTTGGGGGTCCCAGGGGGGTTGGGGACCCTCAGAGTCATTTTGGGACCCCCAGGGGAGATTTAGGGGGTCCCAGGGGGGATTTGGGGGATCCCTGGGGGGTTTGGGGGGGTCCCAGGGGGGATTTAGGGGGTCCCAGGGGGATTTGGGGACCCCCAGAGTCATTTGGGACCCCCAGGGGGGATTTGGGGGGTCTCCCAGGGGGGGTTTGGGGACCCTCAGAGTCATTTTGGGACCCTCAAAGTGGTTTTGGGGACCCCCAGGGGGGTTTGGGGGGTCCCAGAGGGAGTTTGGGGGGTCCCAGAGGTGATTTGGGGACCCCCAGAGTCATTTTGGGACCCCCAGGGGGGATTTTGGGGGTCCCAGGGAGGTTTTAGGGACCCCCAGGGAGGTTTGGAGACCCTCAGAGGGGGTTTGGGGGGTCCCAGAGGGGATTTGGGACCCTCAAAGTGGTTTTGGGGACCCCCAGGGGGGTTTGGGGACCCCCAAAGGTGATTTTAGGACCCCCCAAAAATGATTTTGGGGACCCCCAGATTTTTTAGGACCCCCCAGGTGTATTTTAAACCCCTCCAGATATTTCAAAACCCCCCAAAACTGATTTTTGGGTCCCCCAGTGACATGGGGGGTCCCAGGGGGATTTTAGGGACCCCCAAAGGTGTTTTAGGGACCCCCCAGGTATTTCAGGACCCCCCAAAATTTGATTTTTGGGGCCCCCAGAGACGTGGCCTGGCTGGGGGACTGTGACAGCGGCTGCCTGGCCCTGGCCCAGCTCCTGGGCTGGAAGGTGAGACCCCCAAAAACCCCCCAAAAAACCCCCCAAAAAACCCCCCAAAAAACCCCCCAAAGAACCCAAAAAATAATTTTGGGGTCCTTTTGACCCCCCAAAAATGTGTCTGTGCCCCCCCAGGAGGAGCTGGAGGAGCTGGTCAGGAGGGGACACGAGGCCATCGACGCCAAGGACACGGGGGACCCCAAAAAACAGCCCAAGGACCCCCAAAAACAGCCCGGGGACCCCCAAAAACAGCCCGGGGACCCCCAAAAACAACCCAGAGACCCCCAAAAACAGCCCGGGGACCCCCAAAAACAACCCGGGGACCCCCAAAAACCCCAAAAACAGCCTGGGGACCCCCAAAAACAACCTGGGGACCCCCAAAAACAACCCGGGGACCCCCAAAAGTCTCAGGGGGCTGAAAAAGACCCCAAAAAGACTCAGGGGGGGCAATAAAAGACCCCCCCCCCAAAAAAAAAAAAAAAACAAAGACCCCAGAAAGTCCCAGGAGGCTCAAAACGACCCCAAAAAAGCTCCAGGGGGTTGAAAAAGACCCCAAAAAAACCCCCAAAAGGAACAAAAAAAAGGCTCAAAAACCCCCCCAAAAAAACCCCAAAAAACGTTGAAATAAACCCCAAACCCCCTCCCCAAAATAAACCCCGAAACCCACCAAAATAAACCCCAAAAAAACGCCGAAATAAACCTCAAAAACACCAAAAAAAAATCCCAAATTTATTGTCTGGAAATGGGGGGTCCTGAGGGGTCACACCTGGGGGGGCAAAAAAAGGGGGTTAAGGGGGAATTTGGGGGTCCTGGGGGGGATTTGGGGGTCCTGGGGGGGATTTGGGGAGTCCTGGGTGGGATTTGGGGGTCCCAGGGGGGGATTTGGGGGTCCCAGGGTGGGTTTTGGGGGGTCCCAGGGGAGATTTGGGGGTCCTGGGTGGGATTTTGGGGGTCCCGGGGGGGATTTGGGGGGTCCCAGGGGGATTTGGGGGTCCCAGGGGTGAATTTGGGGGTCCCAGGGGTGAATTTGGGGGGTCACAGGGGGGATTTGGGGGTCCTGAGGGTGATTTGGGGGGTCCCAGGAGGGATTTGGGGGTCCTGGGTGGGGATTTGGGGGTCCCAAAGGTGATTTTGGGGGGTCCCAGGGGGGATTTGGGGGTCCTGGTGGGATTTGGGGGGTCCCAGGGGGGAATTTGGGGGTCCCGGGGGTCTCACCCTGGTGGCCGAGGCTCTTTGGGGGCGTCTCTCGGGCCCGGGGGGGCTCAGCCGGGGGATCCCCCCCGTGTCCTCGGGGGTCCTGCTGCCAAAATCCGCCGTGAGACCCCCAAAAACCCCCCAAATCCCACCCTGGGACCCCCGAAAACCCCAAATCCCACCCTGGGACCCCCAAAACCCCCCAAATCCCACCCTGGGACCCCCAAAATCCCAAATCCCACCCTGGGACCCCCAAAACCCCCCAAATCCCACCCTGGGACCCCCCAAAACGCCCCAAATCCCACCCTGGGACCCCCAAAACCCCCCAAATCCCACCCTGGGACCCCCCAAAACCCCCCAAATCCCATCCTGAGACCCCCCAAAACGCCCCAAATCCCATCCTGGGACCCCCAAAATCCCAAATCCCACCCTGGGACCCCCCAAAACCCCAAATCCCATCCTGGGACCCCCCAAAACGCCCCAAATCCCACCCTGGGACCCCCCAAAACCCCAAATCCCTGATTGGGAGCCCCCAAAAACCCAAAATCCCACCCTGGGACCCCCCAAAACCCCAAATCCCATCCTGGGACCCCCCAAAACGCCCCAAATCCCACCCTGGGACCCCCCAAAACCCCAAATCCCTGATTGGGAGCCCCCAAAAACCCAAAATCCCACCCTGGGATCCCCCAAAATCCCAATTTCCCCCCCCAGGATCCCCAAAATATCCCAAATCCCACCCTGGGACCCCAAAAAAAGCCCCAAATCCCACCCTGGGACCCCCAGGGAGAGCCCAGAATTCCCCAACCTTCCCCAAAACCCCCCAAAACCTTCCCAGGACCCCCAAAATCTGAACTCAAACACCCCCAACTCCTCACCTGCCACCCCCAAACCCCTCAAATCCCCCCCACACCCCCCCAAACTTCCTCAATTTCCTCCCAAACCCTTCAAATCTCCCCACACCCCCTCAAACACCCCCCAAACCCCTCAAACTCTCCCTAAACCCCCTCAAAACCCCTCAAATACCCCCCAAACCCCCCAAACCCCCCCCAAACCCCCCCCAAATCCCCTCAAACCCTCCTCAACCCCTCACCTGCCTCCCCAAACTCCCTCAAATCCCTCCCAAACCCCCTCAAATCCCCCCAAATTGCCCCAAACCCCCTCAAATCCCTCCAAGTGCCCCCCAAACCCATCAAATCCTCCTTAACCCTTTACCTGCCGCCCCCAAACCCCCCTAAATCCCCCCAAACCCCCCCAAACCCTCCCCAAACCCCCTCAAAATCCCCTAAGGCCCCCCAAATCCCCCCAAATCTTCCTCAAACCCCCTCAAATCCTCCCCAAACTTCCCCAAACCCCCTAAATCCCCCCAAATCCCCCCTCAAATCCCCCCAAATCACCCTCAAACCCCCCAAACCCCTCCCAAATCCCCCCAAACTCCCCCCAAACTCCCCCCAAACCCCCCAAAACTTCCCCAAATCCCCCCCAAACCCCTCAAATCCTCCTTAACCCTTTACCTGCCGCCCCCAAACCCCCCTAAATCCCCCCAAATCCCCCTCAAACTTCCCCAAATCCTCCCAAGTCCCCCCAACGCCCTCAAATCCTCCTTTACCTGCCGCCCCCAAACCCCTCAAACCACCACCAAATCCCCCCAAACCCCTTCAAAACCCCCTCAAACCCACCCAAACCCCCCTCAGCCCCTTAAATCTTCCTCAACCCCTCCCCTGCCACCCCAAATCCCCCCAAACTCCCTCAAACCCCCCCAAATCCCCCCAAAACTTCCCCAAATCCCCCCCAAACCCCCCCAAACCCTCCCCAAACCCCCTCAAAATCCCCTAAGGCCCCCCAAATCCCCCTCAAACCCCCTCAAATCCTCCCCAAACTTCCCCAAACCCCCTAAATCCCCCCAAATCCCCCCTCAAATCCCCCCAAATCACCCTCAAACCCCCCAAACCCCCCCAAATCCCCCCAAATCCCCTGAATCCCCCCCAAATCCCCCCCAAGCCCCCCCCAGCCCCCTCACCTGTGCCCCCTCCTCCTGCGCGCCACCGCCATGCCCACGCCGGGCGCGAGCAGCAGCAGCGGGAGCGCGCAGAGCGCCAGGGGGGCGTGTCCGGGGCGGGGCTCGGGGGCGTGTCCAGGTGCGCGGGGGCGGGGCTCGTGCCCAGGTGCGCGGGGGCCGCCCCCCACCCGCTCCTCGCAGCGGACCCCCATGAATCCCGGGGGGCAGGCGCACACCGGGCCCGAGAAGTGCGTGAAGCACGTCCCGCCGTTCCCGCACGGGCTGGGGGAACAGGCCCCGGCGCGGCGGCGGCACCGGGGACCCGCAAAGCCCAAAGTGCAGGTGCAGGTGAAGGTGTTGGGGCCGTCCTGGCACGTCCCGCCGTGGGCGCAGGGGTTGGGGCTGCAGTCGTCGGCGTTGTGCTCGCACCGCCGGCCCCAAAAGCCCCGCGGGCAGCGGCACAGAGGGGCGGCGCCCGACACGTCGCGGCACTCCCCGCCTGCGAAAAAGTGGGGGAAAAATACAGGAAAAAATCAGAAAAATAGGGGAAAATGTGAGGGAAAATTAGAGAAATAATAGGGGAAAGGGGGAGAAAAAATGGAGAAAAAATGAGGGAAATTGGGGAAAAATTAAGGAAAAAATGGAGGAAAAAATGAGAATACAATGGGAAAATTAAGAGAAAAAATTGCGAAAAAGTGGGGGGAAAATGGGGGAAAAATTCAGAAAAAATGGGGGAAAAGTGAGGGAAAATGGGGGGGAAGTGGGAGGAAAGGGGGAGAAAAAATGGGGAAAATTGGGAAAAAATTAGGGAAAAAATGAGAAAAAAATCAGAATAAATTGAGAAAAAATGGAGGAAAAGTGGGGGAAAAGTGGGAGAAAAAATGGGAAAAATGAGGAAAGAGTGAGGGAAAATTGGGGGAGTAATAGGGGGAAGGGGGAGAAAAAATGGGGGAGATATGGGGGAAATTGGGAAAAAATTAGGGGAAAAATGAGAAAAAAATCAGAATAAATTGAGAAAAAATGGAGGAAAAGTGGGGGAAAAGTGGGAGAAAAAATGGGAAAAATGAGGGAAGAGTGAGGGAAAATTAGGGGAGTAATAGGGGGAAGGGGGAGAAAAAATGGGGGAAGTGTGGGGGAAATTGGGAAAAAATTAGGGGAAAAATGAGAAAAAAATCAGAATAAATTGAAAATAAATGGGGGGAAAGTGGGAGAAAAAATGGGAAAAATGGGGAAATAATGGGGGGAAATAAGGGGAAAGTGGGGGAAAAGGGGGAGAAAAAATGGGGAAAATGGAGAAAATTTGGGGAAAATGGAGAAAATTTGGGGAAAAATGGGGAAAAAATAGGGGAAAAAGGAGAAAAAGTGGAGAAAATTGGGGAATAAATGGGGGGAATAATGGGGGAAAATAAGGGGGAAATGGGGGAAAAGTTGGAGAAAAAATGGGGAAAAAAATGGAGAAAATTTGGGGAAAAATGGGAAAAAAAATGAGAGAAAAATGGGGAGAAATTGGGAGTTTTGGGCGAGTTTTGGGTGGTATTTTTTGGTGTTTTTTTGCGGTGGTTTTGGGGGGAATTTTGGGTTGTTTTGAGAGGGATTTTTGGGGTGTTTTTGGTGGTTTTTGGGGGTGGTTTTGGGTGAGTTTTGGGGAATTTTGGGGTGGTTTTTTGGGTTGTTTTTGGGCTGGTTTTGGTGGTTTTTTGGGGTATTTTTTTGTGACTTTTGGGATGTTTTTTGGGGTTTTTTTGGGGGGAATTTTGGGGTTTTTTTTGGTGTTTTTTTGGGGCAGTTTTGAGTGGTTTTTTGGGGGAATTTTGGGGTATTTTTTTGGGTATTTTTGGGGCGGTTTTTTGGGGTGTTTTTGTGTGACTTTTGGGTGGTTTTGGTCGTTTTTTGGGGTATTTTTTTGTGATTTTTGGTGGTTTTTTGGGGGTATTTTGAGCGGGATTTTTTGTGTATTTTCGGGGTATTTTTGGGGTGTTTTTGGTCGTTTTTTGGGGTAATTTTGGGGTGTTTTTTTGTGACTTTTGGGGTGTTTTGGGGTTTTTTGGGGGGCTATTTTGAGCGGGATTTTTTGTGTATTTTTGGGGGAATTTTGGGGCGTTTTTGGTCGTTTTTGGGGGTATTTTTTTGTGATTTTTGGTGGTTTTTTTGGGGGTGTTTTTGGTGTTTTTTTGGGGTGTTTTGGGGTTTTTTGGGGGGTATTTTGAGCGGGATTTTTTGTGTATTTTGGGGTATTTTTGGGCTGTTTTTGGGCTGTTCCTGGCCCGTATCCTGCCCTCCATCCCCCCCAGACTCACCATTCAGGCAGTGGTGGGGGTCGCACCGATCCGCCCGGCGCTCGCAGTTGGAGCCGCGGAACCCGGGGGGGCAGCGGCAGCTGTACCCGGGACCCCCGGGGGGGGTCCTGGGGGTCCCGGGGGGGGGCCCGGGGGGCCCGGGGGGGTCGGGGGCACAGGCACCGCCATTGAAACACGGCTCCAGGGCACAGGGGGAGGGGGGGAGACCCCCCAGGGGAGCCAGGACCCCCGAGAGGGGCTCTGGGACCCCCGGGATGGGGTTGGGGACCCCTGAGACCTCCGGGATGGGGTTGGGGACCCCCGAGAGGGGCTCGGGGACCCCCGGGATGGGGTTGGGGACCCCTGAGACCTCCGGGATGGGGTTGGGGACCCCTGGGATGGGGTTGGGGACCCCTGGGATGGGGTTGGGGACCCCCAGGAGAGGGTTGGGGACCCCCGAAAGGGGCTCGGGGACCCCCGGGATGGGGTTAGAGACCCCCGGGATGGGGTTAGAGACCCCCAAAAGGGGCTCTGGGATCCCTGGGATGGAGTTGGGGACCCCTGAGAGGGGCTCAGGGACCCCTGGGACCACCGGGAGATGGTCTGAGACCCCCTTGATGGGGTTGGAGACCCTCAAAAGGGGCTCAGGGACCCCTGGGATGGGATTAGAGACCCCTGGGACCCCCAGGAGATGGCCTGAGACCCCTGGTATTGGGTTGGGGTCCCCTGAGAGGGAGTCTGGGATCCCTGGGATGGGGTTAGAGACCCCCAAGAGGGGCTCTGGGACCCCTGGGACCACCGGGAGATGGTCTGAGACCCCCGGGATGGGCTTGGAGACCCCTGGGACCACCGGGATGGGGTTGGAGACCCCCAGGAGGGGCTCTGGGACCCCCGAGGGATGGTCTGAGACCCCTGGAAGGGGATCCAGGACCTCAGCCACCACTGGAACCGAGTCTGGGACCCCCGGGATGGCCTTGGAGACCCCCGAGGGATGGTCTGAGACCCCTGGGAGGGGATCCAGGACCTCGGCCACCACTGGAACCGAGTCTGGGACCCCCGGGATGGGCTTGGAGACCCCCGGGATGGGCTTGGGGACCCCCAGGACCCCCAGGATGGGCTCAGAGCCCCCCGGGACTCCTGGGGTCACCCCCGGGACCCCCGAGGGGGGCTCCAGGGCCGGGGGTGTCGCCGATGTCACCGGGATGTCACAGCCACTGCCCTGTCCCTGTGGTGGGGGGGGAGAGTGCTGTTAGTGGGGGTCTGGGGGGTCCTGGGGGGTCTGGGGGGTCCCGGGGGGTCCTGGGTGGGTCTGGGGGAGTCTGGGAGGTTCCAGAAGGTTCTGGGGGGGTCCTGGGTGGGTCTGGGGGGTCCTGGGGAGGTCCAGGGGGGTCCTAGAGGGTTCGGGGGGGTCCTGGGGGGATCTGGGGGGTCCTGGGGGGGTCTGGGGGAGTCTGGGAGGTTCCAGAAGGTTCTGGGGGGGTCCTGGGGGGGTCTGGGGGGTTCCAGAAGGTTCCAGGGGGTCCTGGGGGGGTCCTGGGGAGTTCTAGGGGGTCCTGGGGGGGTTCTGGGGGGGTCTGGGGGTGTCCTGGGGGTTCCTGGGGGGTCTGGGGGGTTCCTGGGTTGATCTGGGGGGTTCCAGAAGGTTCTGGGGGGCTCCTTGGGGAGTTCGGGGGGGTCTGGGGGGGTCTGGGGGTGTCCTGGGGGTGTTTTGGGTGGGTCTGGGGGCTCTGGGGGGGTCTGAGGGGGTCCTGGGGGGTTTCAGAAGGTTTTTGGGGGGTCTGGGGGGGTTCTGGGTGGGTCCTGGGGGGTTCTGGGGGTGTTTTAGGTGGGTCTGGGGGTCCTGGGGGGTCCTGGGGGTGTTTTAGGTGGGTCTGGGGGCTCAGGGGGGTCTCACTTACCGGACACGGCCCGCGGGGGGCGCTGCAGGCGCTGGGGGGGGAACAGGAGCCCCGAGACCCCCCTGGGGGGACAGAGAGGGGGAGGGGTCAGGGGACCCCCAAAATATCCCCCGAGGGGGGTCCCAGGACAGGGGGGGGTCCCAAAATTGGGGAGGGGTCCCAGGACAGGGGGGGGGTCTCGAAATTGGGGGGAGGGTCCCAAGATTGGGGAGGGGTCCCAGGATGGGGGGGGGGGTCTCGAAATTGGGGGGAGGGTCCCAAGACCCGGGGAAGAAGGTCCCGAAATTTGGGGAGGGGTCCCGGGACAGGGTGAGAGGGGGGGTCCCCTATTTTGGGGAGACTCACGGGGGTCGCAGCAGCGGCTCGGGCAGCCCCGGGCGGTGGGGGAGGGGCGGCCCCGGGCGGTGGGGGAGGGGCGGCCCCGCGGGGGGGGGGAGGGGCAGCGCAGGCGGGTCCCGAAGCGGAGCCCCCCCCCCGCCCCCCCCCGCCAGGGACCCCCCGGGCTGAGGCGGGGCCGGGACACGGCGCGGCCCAGGAGCCTCAGGGGGGGCCCTGGGGGGGGGAAATGGGGGGTCAGGGACCCCCGAGAGACCCCCAGAGACCCCCCAAAAAATCCCCAAATTCACCCCCAAAAAATCCCCGATTTATTCCCAATCTTGTCCCCCCGAGACCCCAAAATTCACCCCCCAAAACCCCCAAATTCACCCCCCAAAAAATCCCCAAATTCATCCCCCGGGACCCCCAAATTCACCCCCCAAAATCCCCAAATTCACCCCCCGAGACCCCCAAATTCACCCCCCCGAGACCCCCAAATTCACCCCCCAAAATCCCCAAATCCCCCCCCGGGACCCCCGAGACCCCCCTGGGACCCCCAGCCCCAAAAAAATCCCCCCAAAAAATTCCCAATTTATTCCCAATATCTCCCCCCGCCCCAGGACCCCCAAATCCCCCCCAGGACCCCCAAATTCCCCCCCAGGACCCCCCCTCACCCCCGGGGGTCTCCTCCAGTCTCCAGGACTCGACCACCAGCGAGACGCTGCCCTGGGAATTTGGGGAGGGGGAGAGAAAATTGGGGGGATTTTTGGGGGGATTTTGGGGGGTGGGAACATAAAATTTGGGGGATTTTTGAGGGGGGGGGCTCAGCTTGGGGGGAATAAGGTTTGGGGAGGGGTCTCAGTATTTTGGGGAGGGGTCTCTCAGGATTTTGGGGTCTTACAGTAATTTGGGGAGGGGTCTCACCGGCCAGCGGAAGCACTCGGGGGGGGTCAGTAATTCGGGGAGGGGTCTGTAATTTGGGGAGGGGTCTATAATTAATTTGGGGAGGGGTCTCTGGGTAATTTGGGGAGGGGTCTATAATTAATTTGGGGAGGGGTCTCACTGGCCAGCGGAAGGGCCGGGGGGGGGTCAGTAATTTGGGGAGGGGTCCCTATTTGGGGAGGGGTCTCACTGGCCAGCGGAAGGGCAGCGGCAGCCGGGGGGGGTCTATAATTAATTTGGGGAGGGGTCTCCGGGTAATTTGGGGAGGGGTCTATAATTAATTTGGGGAGGGGTCTCACCGGCCAGCGGAAGGGCAGCGGCAGCCGGGGGGGTCAGGAATTAGAGGAGGGGTCTCTATTTGGGGAGGGGTCTCACCGGCCAGCGGAAGGGCAGCGGCAGCCGGGGGGGGGGCTATAATTAATTTGGGGAGGGGTCTCACCGGCCAGCGGAAGGGCAGCGGCAGCCGCAGCACTCGGGGGGCTCCGGGCGCGGGGGGGGGCCCGGGGGGGCTCTGGGCGACCCCCAGGCTGCAGCCCCTCCCCCCCCGCGGCCTCAGGCACAGCCGGAACTGGAGGCGGCACGAGGGGGGACCCCCGCAGGGACCCCCGGGACCCCCCCGGGCCGAGACCACCCGGAGCTCCAGGAGACCCCCCGGGGGGTGGGCCTGGGGAGAGACCCCCGGGATAAACCCCAAATTATCCCAAAATTAACACCGAATTAACCCAGAGACCCCCAGGACCCCCCAGGGACCCCCGCAGGGACCCCCGGGACCCCCCCGGGCCGAGACCACCCGCAGCTCCAGGAGACCCCCCGAGCCAGGGGGGAGAGCCTGGGGAGAGACCCCCGGGATAAACCCCAAATTAACCCCCGGGACCCCCGGGATAAACCCCAAATTAACCCTTATATAACCCAGAGACCCCCAAATTATCCCAGAGACCCCTGGAATTATCCCCAAATTAACCCAGAGGCCCCCCGGGACCCCCGGGACCCCCAAATTAACCCAGAGACCCCCCGGGACCCCCAAATTAACCCAGAGACCCCCCGGGACCCCCAAATTAACCCAGAGACCCCCGAAATTATCCCCAAATTAACCCAGGGACCCCCGAAATTATCCCCAAATTATCCCCAAATCAACCCAGGGACCCCCCAAAATCCCAAATCTTCCCCAGGACCCCCAAAATTAACACCCGGATCCCAAAATTCACACCCGGGACCCCCAAAATTAACCCTAAAATTCCCACATCCTCCCCAAGGACCCCAAAATTAACCCCAGAGACCCCAAAATCTCCCCCCAACCCCCAGAACGGCCCCCCAGGACCCCCCAAATCCCCCCCAAACCCCCCCCCAGGACCCCCCAAATCCCCTCCCGCCCCTCCCCCCTCACCTGGGCGGGGCCGAGGAGCAGCAGGAGGGGGAGGGGCAGGAGGGGGAGGGGCAGCGCCATGGCCGAGCCTTGGGGGGTCCCGGGGGGTCCCGGGGGGTCCCGGGGGGTCTCGGGGTCCCGTCCGGGCCGAGACTCGGCGGGTTCTGAGCCCGGGGCCGCCCCCAGACCCATTTAAAGGCTCCTAAGCCACGCCCACTACCCTGAAACCACGCCCACTGCACTAAAGCCACGCCCTTCCCCAAAGCCACGCCCACCTCACACTAAACCACGCCCCCTCCCCAAAGGGGGATCTGACCCCATAAAATCCCCAAAAATGGAGATTTGGACCCCCAAAAACCTCCCAAAATTTGGATTTCCCCCTAAAAACCTCCCAAAATCGCCAGATTTGACCCCAAAATTGTGGAATTTCACCCCCAAGCCCCCCCAAGCCCCCCGACCCCACAGACCAGGCCGCTCTCAAAGTTCCATTTCCGTTTTTATTCGCCCCAAAACGGGACCAGGAGCCCCAAAAAACGCCCCAAAATTGGGATTTTTTTATTCCCCCCCCCAAAAAAAAAATTCCCGGGAATTCGTGTTGGGGGCGGGGCCAAGGGGGAGGAGTTTGGGTTGTCTCTTCCTCTGATGTGATGACGTCACGGTGACGTCACGGGTGAGGTCACTGCTGTTTGGAGCGCGGCCAGAGGCGGCCGGTGAGGGAGCCCAGGAAGGCCCCGGGGGATTTCCGGCCCTGGGCCAGCTCAGCCAATCGCTGCTGCTCCTCCTGGGGGCGGGGCCGGCAGCTCAGACAGGTGTGGACAGGTGGGGACAGGTGTGTCCCCTTATTGTCCCCAGGTGTGTCCCAGGTGTGTCCCCAGGTGTGTCCCAGGTGTGTCCCAGGTGTGTCCCGGGTGTGTTCCAGGTGTCCCCAGGTGTGTCCCCAGGTGTGTCCCAGGTGTGTCCCAGGTGTGTCCCCAGGTGTGTCCCCAGGTGTGTCCCAGGTGTGTCCCAGGTGTGTTCCAGGTGTCCCCAGGTGTGTCCCCAGGTGTGTCCCCAGGTGTGTCCCAGGTGTCCCCAGGTGTGTCCCAGGTGTGTCCCAGGTGTGTCCCAGGTATCTCAGGTATCCCAGCCCCCCCAGGTGTCCCCAGGTGTGTCCCAGGTGTCCCCCAGGTGTGTCCCAGGTGTCCCCAGGTGTGTCCCAGGTGTGTCCCAGGTATCTCAGGTGTCCCCAGCCCCCCCAGGTGTGTCCCAGGTGTGTCCCAGGTATCCCCAGGTATCTCAGGTGTGTCCCAGGTGTGTCCCCAGGTATCTCAGGTATCCCAGCCCCCCAGGTGTGTCTCCAGCCCCCCAGGTGTCTCAGGTGTGTCCCCAGGTGTCCCAGGTGTGTCCCAGGTGTGTCCCCAGGTGTGTCCCCAGGTATCTCAGGTGTCCCCAGCCCCCCCAGGTGTGTCTCACCTCCTCGAGGCGGGAGCGGCGCCGCAGAAACGCCGCCAGGGGATCGTCCTCCAGGGAATAATTCTCCAGCACCGAGCGAACGTCCTCGACGCCGCTGAGGGCGATGGCTGGAAAGGGTTAACGGGGTCACTGGGGTCATCAGTGGGGTCACTAGGGTCAGTGGGGTTTGGGGTTCTCCACCCCGCTGAGGGCGATGGCTGGGAAAGGGTTAACGGGGTCAGTGGGGTCACCACTGGGGTCAGTGGGGTCACTGGGGTCAGTGGGGTTTGGGGTCCTCCACCCCGCTGAGGGCGATGGCTGGAAAGGGTTAACGGGGTTAACGGGGTCATCATTGGGGTCACTGGGGTCACCACTGGGGTCATTGGGGTCATCATTGGGGTCACTGGGGTCACCACTGGGGTCACTGGGGTCAGGGATTGGGATTTGGTGTCAGGATTTGGGGTCTGGGGTCACTGGGGTCAGGATTTGGGATTTGGGTCAGAATTGGGGATTTGGGTTTGGGGTCAGGGGTTTAACAGGAGACCTCGACCCCACTCAGGGCAACGGCTGCGGTGGGGTTTGGGTGGATTTTGGGCGGGTTTTGGGGTATTTTGGGGGTCTCACTCACTCTTGAGGAACGCAGCCAGGTCGTAGAGCGCCCTGTCCTCGGAGGAGCCGCGCTTTGGGGGGGTTTGGATGGATTTGGGGTGGGTTTGGCTGGGTGTGGATGGATTTCGGGTGGGATTGGATGGATTTTGGGGTATTTTAGGCAGGATTTTGGGGTTTTTGGGGTCTCACTCACTCTTGAGGAAGGCAGCCAGGTCGTAGAGCGCCCTGTCCTCGGAGGAGCCGCGGTTTGGGTGGGTTTGGGTGTATTTTGGACACGTTTGGGTGTATTTCGGGTGTATTTTGGGGTATTTCGAGCGGGTTTGGATGTATTTTGGGGTATTTCGGGTGGGTTTTTGGGGTTTTTGGGGTCTCACTCACTCTTGAGGAACGCAGCCAGGTCGTACAGTGCCCTGTCCTCGGAGGAGCCGCGCTTTGGGTGGGTTTGGGCAGGTTTTGGGGTATTTTGGGTGTATTTCAGGCAGGTTTTGGGGTATTTCGGGCGGGTTTTGGGGTATTTGGGGCAGGATTTGGGGTATTTTGGGCGGGTTCTTGGGGTCTCACTCACTCTTGAGGAAGGCAGCCAGGTCGTAGAGCGCCCTGTCCTCGGAGGAGCCACGGTTTGGGTGGGTTTGGGGCACGTTTGGGTGTATTTCAGGTGTATTTTGGTGTATTTTGAGCGGGTTTGGGCAGGTTTTGGGGTATTTCAGGTGGGTTTGGGGATGTTTTGGGGTCTCACTCACTCTTGAGGAAGGCAGCCAGGTCATACAGAGCCCTGTCCTCGGAGGAGCCGCGGTTTGGGGGGGTTTGGGGCACGTTTGGGTGTATTTCAGGTGTATTTTGGTGTATTTTGAGCGGGTTTGGGCAGGTTTTGGGGTATTTCAGGCGGGTTTTTGGGGTTTTTGGGGTCTCACTCACTCTTGAGGAAGGCAGCCAGGTCATACAGCGCCCTGTCCTCGGAGGAGCCGCAGTTTGGGTGGGTTTGGGCAGGTTTTGGGGTATTTTGGGTGTATTTCAGGCAGGTTTTGGGGTATTTCGAGCGGGTTTGGATGGGTTTTGGGCAGGATTTGGGGTTTTTGGGGTCTCACTCACTCTTGAGGAAGGCAGCCAGGTCGTAGAGCGCCCTGTCCTCGGAGGAGCCGCGCTTTGGGGGGGTTTGGGCAGGTTTTGGGGTATTTTGGGTGTATTTCAGGTGTATTTTGGTGTATTTCGAGCGGGTTTGGGCAGGTTTTGGGGTATTTCGGGCGGGTTTTTGGGGTCTCACTCACTCTTGAGGAAGGCAGCCAGGTCATACAGCGCCCTGTCCTCGGAGGAGCCGTCCCAGCGGGGCAGGGCCAGCCCGTTGAAGGGCTGCAGCCGGAACGAGTCCCGGCGCCAATCGACCACCACGACCCGCGACGGGTCCCGGTTCAGGCACGAGATGTCCTGGGGCACCAAAACAGGGGGTGGGACCCCAAAACCATAAATGGGACCCCAAATATGGAAACTGGGATCCCAAATCCATAAATGGGACCCTAAATGTGGGAATGGGACCCCAAACACGGGAATGGGGCCTCAAATATGGGAATGGGACCCCAAATATGGGAGTGGGACCCCAAATTCACAAATGGGACCCCAAACATAGGAATGGGACCCCAAATATGGAAACTGGGACCCCAAATCTACAAACGAGACCCTAAATTGGGGAGTTGGGACCCCAAAACTGGGAATGGGACACCAGAGCCAGGAATGGGACCCCAAATATGGAAACTGGGACCCCAAAACTGAGAATGGGACCCCAAATATGGGAATGGGACCCCAAATATGGGAGTGGGACCCCAAATTCACAAATGGGACCCCAAAAATGGGAGTGGGACCCTAAATCCATAAACAGGACCCTAAATATGGAAAGTGGGATCCCAAATCCACAAATGGGACCCTAAATATGGGACCGGGGACCTTAAATATGGGAATGGGACCCCAAAACTGAGAATGGGACTCCAAATATGGAAATAGGGACCCCAAACCCAGGAATGGGACCCCAAATGTGGGAATTTGGACCCTAAATCTGGGAATTGAGACCCCAAATCCAGGAATAAGACTCCAAATCCTGGACTAGGACCCCGGGGGAACTCAGGGACCCCCCAAATCCCAGAACAGACCCCAGGGACCCCCCAAATCCCAGAACAGACCCCAGGGACCCCCCAAACCCCAGAACAGGCCCCAGGGGGACTCAGGGACCCCCCAAACCCCAGAACAGACCCCCGGGGACCCCCCAAACCCCCGAACAGCCCCCGGGGACCCCCCAGACCCCCGACCTTGACGTGGGTGCCGTCCATGTAGCGCGTGGCGTCGCGGAAGAGCCGGTAGGACACGAAGCCGTGGGGGTCGATGCTGTCGATGAGGGGAAACGCCGTCTGGGGGGAGTTTTGGGGGGGTTTTGGGGGGTTTGGGGTCGTTTCGGGGGGTTTTGGGGACCCCCCAAACCCCTCCTGGCAGCCCCCAAAAAATGGTCTGAAATTACCTCCAAAAAGCCAAAAAATTCCCCAAAAATTCCCCAAAAAATTCCCCAAAAATTCCCCCCAAAAACCCCAAAATTCCCCCCAAAAAAGCCAAAATATTCCCTCAAAAATGCCCCAAAAAAACCCCCAAATTTCCTCAATAATTCCCCCCAAAAACCCCAAAATTCCCCCCAAAAAAGCCAAAAAATTCCCCCCAAAATGCCCCAAAAAACTCCCCAAAAATCCTCCAAACTCTCTCTAAAATTCCCCAGAAATTCCTCAAAAATTCCCGAAAAAATGGTAAAAATTCCCCAGAAATTCCCCCCAAAAAATCCCCCAAACTCCCCCTAAAATCCCCCAAAATTCCCCCAAAAAATCCGAAAAAATCCCCAAAAATTCCCCAAACCCTCAAACTTCCACCCCCAAAAATCCCCAAAAATTTCCCCAAAAATTCCTGAAAAAAAATCTCCAAAAAACCCAAAAAATTCCCTAAAAAAACCCCCAAAAAACCCCAAAAAATCCCCCAAAAAAATCCCAAAAAACCAAAAAAAAAAAAATTAAAAAAAAAAATCCGAAAAAAACCCCCAAAAAATCCCAAAAAAATCTCCAAAAATTCCCCAAACCCTCAAGTTTCCCCCTCAAAAATTTCCCCAAAAATTCCTGAAACAATCTCCAAAAAATCAAAAAAAATTCCCCCAAAAATTCCCCAAAAAAATCCCAAAAAATCCTAAAAAACCCCCCCAAAAATTCCCAAAAAAATCCCAAAAAATCCCCAAAAATTCCCAAAACTGCTGAAAACCCCCTAAACCCCCCAAAATCCCTGAATTCCCCCCCAAAGTACCATTCCAGTCTCGGAGGTGAAGACGACGATCTCGTAGAGCGGCGCCAGCTGCTGCAGGAGGTGCCAAACCCCCCCAAAAATCCCCAAAAAAAATCCCAAAAAATCCCCCAAAAAAATCCCAAAAAATTCCTGAAAAAAATCTCCAAAAAATCCAAAAAAAATTCCCCAAAAAATCCCCAAAAAACCTGAAAAAATTCCCAAAAAAAATCCCAAAAAAACCAAAAAAATCCCTCAAAAAATCAAAAAAAAAATTACAAAAAATCCCAAAAAATTCCCCAAAAATTCCCCAAACTCCCCCAAACCCCAAAATCCCTGAATTCCCCCCGTACCATGCCGGTCTCTGATGTGAAGACGACGATCTCGTAGAGCGGCGCCAGCTGCTGCAGGAGGTGTTCGATCCCCGGGCGCTTCTTGAACCTCCAGCCCGTCACCAGCTGCACTCGGGGGGAAATTTGGGGGTTTTGGGGACAAAAATGGGAATTTTGGTGGTTTTGGGGGGAATTCTGGGGAGAATTTTGGTGTTTTTGGGGAGAAATTCGGTGTTTTTTGGGGAAGTTCAGGGGTTTTGGGGAAGAATTTTTGTGTTTTCGGGAAGAATTTTGGTGTTTATTTTGGTTTTTGGGTTTGGTTTTTTTTTTTTTCAGGGTTTTTTCCAGGGTTTTTTTGTGGGTTTTTTTGGTTTTTTTTTGTTTTGTTTTTTTTTTTTTTTTTTTTTTGGGGGGGGGGGTTGTGGGGTTTTTTTCAGGGATTTTTGGGGTTTGAGGGGTTTTTTGGGGTTTGGGGAGGGTCTCACTGACCATTCAGGTGCAGCAGGACCCCCGTGAGCAGCTGAGTCTGGGGGTTTTTTTGTGATTTTTTGGGTCTTTTTTCAGGATTTTTTCGGGTTTTTTTGTGGATTTTTCAGGATTTTTGGGGTTTTTCGGGGTTTTTGGGGTCTGGGGTCCCTCACCGACCACTCGGGGTGCAGCAGGACCCCCGTGAACACCAGGATTTGGGTGTTTTTTGTGGTTTTTTGTCATTTTTTCAGGTTTTTTTGTGGATTTTTCAGGATTTTTCGGGGTTTTTTGTGGATTTTTCAGGATTTTTCAGGGATTTTCGGGGATTTTTGGGGTTTTTGGGTCTGGGGTCCCTCACCGACCACTCGGGGTGCAGCAGGACCCCCGTGAGCTCGATGACCAGCGTGTAGGGGGGTTGGTAGTAGGGCTCCCGCAGGGGGTCCGGCAGCAGTTTGGGGCTGGTGGGCTCGATGATCATCTGGGGGGGGAAATGGGGAGGGGGGCACAGATAGAGACCCCAAATGGGGAGGGGGGCACAGAGAGAGACCCCAATGGGCTCGATGATCATCTGGGGGGGGGGAAAATGGGGAGGGGGCACAGATAGAGACCCCAATGGGCTCGATGATCATCTGGGGGGCAAAAATGGGGAGGGGGACACGAAATAGAGACCCCAATGGGCTCGATGATCATCTGGGGGGGGAAAATGGGGAGGGGGGCACAGATCGAGACCCCAAAATGGGGATGGGGACCCCCCGAAAATGGGGATGGGGGCAAAAAATGGGGATGGGGACCCCCCAAATGGGGATGGGGGCACCAAAATGGGGACCCCAGAACCCCCCAAAACCCCCCAGGAGCCCCCAAATCCCCCCACTCTCCCCCCAGACCCGCCCAGGAACCCCCAAACCCCCTCTAGGACTCCCCCAAACCTCCCCCAAAGCCCCTCAGGAGCCCCCAGACCCCCCCCCAGGGACCTCCCAAAGCCCCCCAGATCCCCCCTGGGACCCACCAAACACTCCCCAGGATCTCCCAACTCCCCCCCAGACCCCCCAAACTCCCCCCAAAAGCCCCTCAGGACCCCCCAAACCCCCCCAAAGCCCCCCCCAGACCCCTCCAAACTCCCCCCAGACCCCCCCTACGACTCCCCCAGGAGCCCCCAGACCCCCACACACACCCCAGAAACCCCCCAGGACCCTCCCCCAGGCCCCACCTGTCTGTAATCCTTGAAGTATTTGTAGGTTCTCCGCAGGTGCCGGATCCCAACGGGGTCTGAGGGGAGACCCCAGGGGGGTCACAGACCCCAAAGGGACACAGAGACCCCCCAGAGGGGACAGAGACCCCCAGGAAGGGACAGGGACCCCCAAAGGGACAGTGACAATCCAGAGGGGACACAGAGACCCCCAAAGGGACAGAGAGGCCCCTGAGAGGACAAAGAGACCCCCCCAAGGGGACACAGAGACCCCCAGAGGGGACAATCCCATCCCAAAACACCCCAAAAATCCCCTCTGGGGTGACACCGAGGGGACAAATGGCACTGGGGGGTGGGTGGTGGCACTTGGGGGTGGCACTGGGGTGTCCCCTCCCCTGTCACCTCCCCCCCCCCACCTTGTCTGGGGGTCACTCACCACTGTCGAATTCATCGGGGACCTGTGGGGACATTGGGGACACTGAGGGGACATTGGGGACACTGAGGGGACATTGAGGGGACATTGGGGACACTGAGGGGACACTGAGGGGACATTGGGGACACTGAGGGGACACTGGGGACACTGAGGGGACATTGGGGACACTGAAGGGACATTGGGGACACTGAGGGGACATTGAGGGGACATTGGGGACACTGAGGGGACATTGAGGGGACATTGGGGACACTGAGGGGACAGTGTGGGGACACTGGGGGGACATTGAGGGGACACTGCTGTGGCACCGAGGGGACACTGAAGGGACATTAAAGGGACATCAAGGGGACCCCGAGGTGGCCCCCAGGACAAGGACAATTCACAGGGAGGTGCCACCTCCTGTTGTCACCCCCCGGGCCATTGTCACCCTCTGCCACCCCCTTTGATGTCCCCGGATGTCCCTCCCCCTCCCTGGTGGCACCAAAAGGGACTTTGGTGACAAAAGTGACACCGGGGATGGGGGGAGGGGCTTTGGGGACAGGAAACCCGCCCCTCCCCCTCCCCTGCCACCCCCTTTGGGGACAATTGTCCCGTTTGTCACCTCACCTTGTCCCCGTGCTCGTCCACTGCGTTGCTGCCTGGGGGGACAGTGGGGACATTGGGGGACATTGGGGACATCTGTCAGTGTCCCCACAGTGTCCCCAGAGTGTCCCAAGGGGGACAGGGGACACCAGGGGGACATTGGGGACACTGGGGGGGACACGGGGGGACATTGTGGAGACACTTGGGGACATGAGGGGACATTGGGGACATTGAAGACACAGTGGGGACATTTGGGGACATCAATCTGTGTCCTTCCAGTGTCCTGGGGGGGGACAGAGGACATGGGGGGACATTGGGGACATTGTGGGGACACTCAGGGACACCGTGGTGACACTTGGGGACACTGTGGTGACACTCAGGGACACTCGGTGACATTTGGGGACATTGAGGGGACACTGTGGTGACACTTGGGGACACCAGGGGGACACTGGGGACATCCATCAGTGTCCTCACAGCGTCCCAAGGCGGGGACAGGGGACACTTGGGGATATTGGGGACACCTGGGGACACTTCAGAACACTGAGGGGACATTGAGGTGACACTTGGGGACACTTGGGGACATCAGGCACCCACCGAAGACGTAGAGCACGGCCACGCCCCCCGCGGCCGCCAGGAGCCCCCCCAGGCGCAGGGCCAGGCGCCTCAGAGACCCCCGGGGGTCTCCCTCATTGTCCTGGGGGCCTGGGGACTGTCCTGACACCTGTGGGGACACAGGGGACACCTGAGAGAGGGGACAGCAGGGACACTCAGAGAGGGGACAGGTGGGGACACCTGGGGACCCCCAGGGAACCACCTGGGGACACCAAATGACAACCGAAGGACACCTATGGACACTTGGGGACACTGAGAAACACCTGGGGACCTCTGGGGGACACCCTGGGAACCACCTGGGGACACCGAGGGACCCTTGGGGACATCTATGGACACTTGGGGACCCCGGGGACACCCTGAGGACACCTTGGGACCCCCTGGCAACCACCTGGGGACACTGAGAGACACCTGGGGAACCCCGGGGGACACCTGGGGGACACCTGTGGACACTTGTTGACCCTGGGGACACCAGGGGACCCCTTGGGAACCCTCGGGGATACCTGTGGACACACCTGGGGACACCTGGGGACCACCTGGGGACACTGAACGCCAACCAAGGGACATCTGGGGGACACCTGTGGACACTTGGGGACCCCAGGGACACCTGGAAACCACCTGGGGACACCGAGGGACCCTTGGGGACACCCTGGGGGACACCTGGGGACATACAAAATACACCTGGGGACACCCTGGGAACACCTGAGAACCACCTGGGGACACCTATGGGCACTTGGGGACCCCCTGGGGACACTTGGGGACACCTGGGGACCCTCAGGGGACACTCTGGGGACCCTCAGGGTGACCCTCACAGGGTGGGACCCCCAGGGACCCTCAGGGACGCCCCCCCCCGTTCCCGTGAGCCCGTGCGCGCACCTGGTGCTGCCGCAGCCGCTCCCGCAGCACCGCGGCGGTGTCGGGGCCCGCGGCGGGGCCGCCCAGCGCTCGGCGGGGCCCGGGCCCGGCGGGGGGCGGCGGTTGGGGGGTCCCGGCCCGGCCCCGCCGCCCCCCGAGCGCCCTGCGCGCCCCCCAGGCCGCCGCCCGCCCCGCCACGGACGCCGCCATCTTGCTGTACGGAAAAGCGCCGGCGCGGCGGCGGCGGCCAATGGGGTGGGAGAGGCGCGGATGGGGAGAGCCAATAGGAGGGTGAGGGGGGCGGGACGAGGAGGTGGTGGGCCAATGGCGGAGAGGAGCGCGGCCAATGGCGGCGAGGGGGAGGCGGGGATAGAGGAGAGGCGGCCAATCAGAGCGAGCGGTGAGGGAGAGGCGCGAGGATGGGGAGCACGTGGAGTCGCGGCAATGGCGACCCCAAAACCGCCACCGGACCCCCAAAATTAACCCCAAAACTAACCCCAAACCCCCCAAATTCGGCCCCAAAACCGGCCCCAAACTCCCCAAATTCAGACACAAAATCCGGCAGCAGGTGGGGGGGCTGCAGCCCCCGGGATCTTTATTTTGGACACCAAAAATTGAGTTACAGCAAACCGGAAACTGAGGGAGAAAAGGGAAAAAGGGGAAAAATGGGAACAAAGGGGGAAAAAGGGGGGAAATGGGAAAAAAAGGGGAAAATGAGGGGGAAAAGAGAGGAAAAAGGGGAAAGAATTGGGAAAAAACGGGGGGGAGGAGGGAAAAAGGGAGAAAAAAGAAGTAAAAAGGAAAAAAGGAGAAAAAAGAGGCAAAAAATGGGAAAAAAAAAGTGAAAAAAGAGGGCAAAAAAGGAGCTGGTTTTGGGGCCGAATTCGGGGAGTTTGGGGCTGGTTTCAGGGGCAGATTTGGGGCCAGTTTTGAGTTTCAAAAAAGGGGAAAAAAGGGAAAAAAGAGGGGAAAATGGGAAAAAAGAGGCAAAAAAGGAGAAAAAAATGGAGGAAAAAAAGGAGAAATAAAGGGAAAAAAGGGGGAAAAAAGAGGGGAAAAAAGTGGGGAAAAAAGGGGAGGAAAAGGGGGAAAAAAGGGGTAAAAAATGGGAAAAAATGGGAAAAAATGGGAAAAAGGGGGAAAAAAGGGGGAAATAAAGGGAAAAAAATGGGAAAAAAGGGGGAAAAAGTTGAGAAAGTCTCGGGGAGGCCCCTCAGGCCTCGAGCAGCTTCCCCAGGAATCGCAGGTTGAGGATCTTGAGCTGCTCCTCCAGGTCCATCCGCACGATCCCGTCCTCGCCGTCGATGCTCAGCAGGATCCCCGTGGCCTCGCGGTCCTCGCCCAGGATCACCTTCACCTGGGGGGATTTCGGGGGTCTTACAGGGGTCTGGGGGGTCCCAGAGGGGTTTGGGGGGCTCAGGGGGGAGTTTGGGGGGTCCTGGATGGTCCCAAAGAGGTCTGGGGGTGTCCTGGGTGGTCCCAGAGGGGTCTGGGGGGCTCAAGGGGGAGTTTGGGGGTCCTAGATGGTCCCAGAGGGGTCTGGGGCTGTTTGGAGGGGTCCTAGAAGGGTCTGGGGAGATCCTGGGTGGTCCCAGAGGGGGTTTGGAGGGTCCTGGGTGGACCTAGAGGGATTTTGGGTGGCTCAGGGGGGTCTGGGGGGTCCCAGAGGGGGTTTGGGGGCTCCCAGAGGGGGTTTGGGGGGCTCAGGGGGGTCTGGGGGGGTCCTGGGTGGTCCTAGAGGGGTCTGGAAGGGTCTCAGGGGGGCCCAAAGAGGGTTTGGGGGGGCACAGAGGGGGTTTGGGGGGTCCTGGGTGGTCCCAGGGGGGCTTTGGGGGTCCCAGGTGTGTCTGGAGGGTCCCAGGTGTGTTTTGGGGGTCCCAGATGTGTCTGGGGGTCCCAGGTGTGTTTGGGGTGTCCCAGGTGTGTTTGGGGGGGTCCCAGAGGGGTCGGGGGGGATCCCAAAGGGGCTCTGGGGGCCCCAGGTGTGTTTGGGGTGTCCCAGGTGTGTTTGGGGTGCCCCAGGTGTGTCTGGGGTGCCCCAGGTGTCTCTGGGGTCCCACCTTGTTGCTCTTGGTGGGGGTGACGGGCTCCAGGTGCTCACTGGACACGCTGACCACCTTCTCACTGTCCTTCAGGTACACCGAGCACATCCCGCCCTGGGGGGGATTTTGGGGGGTTCAGACTCGTGGGGGACCCCCAAAACAACCCCAAAAATTCCCCCCCCACACATCCCACCCTGGGAGACCCCCAGAGACCCCCAAAAATCCCCCCAACACCCCCAAAAATACCCCCCAAATAACCCCAAATACCCCCGTTCACACTCACAGTGACACTCCTGATGACCCCGGGCTGCCCCAAACCCCAATCCCTGTCCCCAAACCCCAAATAAACCCCAAATCACCCCACAGACACTCACAGTGACACTCCTGATGACCCCGGGCTGCCCCAAACCCCAATCCCTGTCCCCAAACCCCAAATAACCCCAAATAAACCCCAAATAACCCCAAACCAGACTCACAGTGACACTCCTGATGACCCCGGTCTGTCCCCAAACCCCAAATAAACCCCATACAAACCCCAAATAACCCCAAATCACCCCACAGACACTCACAGTGACACTCCTGATGACCCCAGTCTGCCCCAAACCCCAATCTCTGTCCCCCAAACCCCAAATAAACCCCAAATAACCCCAAACAAACCCCAAATCACCCCACAGACACTCACAGTGACACTCCTGATGACCCCAGTCTGCCCCAAACCCCAAAGAAACCCAAATAACCCCAAATAACCCCAAATAAACCCCAAATCACCCCACAGACACTCACAGTGACACTCCTGATGACCCCAGTCTGCCCCCAAACCCCCAATAAACCCCAAATAACCCCATATTCTTACTGTGACACTCCTGATGACCCCGGTCTGCCCCACGGCGGCGCTGTCCAGGTAGGAGTCGCGCACCTTGACCTGGATGTCGGTGGTGACCCAATCGCCGGCGCTGGGCTCGATCCCCGAGCCCGGAGTGTGGGGGTTGTACCCGCCGGGGGACGGGGCCCCGGGGGTCATGGGGCTGTACCCCACCGGGCTGGGGCTGGGGCTGGCCTGGGGGGCAGAGATATGGGGTCATTATAGGGTTATTGTGGGGTCATGGGGCTGTACCCCACGGGGCTGGGGCTGGCCTGGGGGGCACAGAGACATGGTTATAGGGTCATTTATAGGGTTATTGTGGGGCCCCGGGGGTCATGGGGCTGTACCCCACCGGGCTGGGGCTGGGGCTGGCCTGGGGGGCAGAGAAATGGGGTTATATAGGGTTATTGTGGGGTTATGGGGCTGTACCCCACCGGGCTGGGGCTGGGGCTGGCCTGGGGACATGGATATAGGGTTATTTATGGGGTTATGGGGCTGTACCCCACCGGGCTGGGGCTGGCCTGGGGGGCACAGAGACATGGTTATAGGGTCATTTATAGGGTTATTGTGGGGCCCCGGGGGTCATGGGGCTGTACCCCATGGGGCTGGGGCTGGGGCTGGCCTGGGGGGCAGAGATATGGGGTCATTATAGGGTTATTGTGGGGTCATGGGGCTGTACCCCACGGGGCTGGGGCTGGCCTGGGGGGACAGTTAAAGGGTTATTGTGGGGTTATCGGGGGTTATGGGGTGCTCTATGGGGTCTGTAGGATCACGGGGGGTCTATAGGATACCTGATAAGCCATGGGTGACGGTGTAGGATGATAACTGGCTGGGGAGTGGGTGTTCTGGTAGCCCACCGGGCTGGGGGCTATGGGGTCTGTGGGGTCTCTATGGGGTCAGGGGTTGCTCTATGGGGTTTTTGGGGTCAGGGATGATTTATGGGGTCTATAGGATACCTGATAAGCCATGGGTGACGGTGTAGGATGGTAACTGGCAGGGGAGTGGGTGTTCTGGTAGCCCACCGGGCTGGGGGTTATGGGGGCTATGGGGTCAGGGGGGTCTCTATGGGGTCAGGGGGGTCTCTATGGGGTCAGGGGCAGGTCTATGGGCTCAGGGGTTTATAGGGTGGTTTATGGGGTCTATAGGATACCTGATAAGCCATAGGTGACGGTGTAGGGTGGTAGCTGGCTGGGGAGTGGGTGTTCTGGTAGCCCACCGGGCTGGGGGCCACCTGGTGGTAGCTCTGGGGGGAGGGGCTGGGCTGGTAGGAGCCCTGGGGGGAGGGGACGGCGTAGGGCGAGAACTGCTCCGTGTTGTACCTGGGGACAGGTGAGGCCACACCTGGGCTGGCACCTGGGGGGGCTTTGGGAGCCCCCAGGAGCCCCTTCCCCCCTCAAAACACAATTTGGGGTCCCAGGAGCCCCTTCCCCCTCAAAACACAATTTGGGGTCCCCCCCAGTCCCCAAAACCCAAATTTGGGACCCCCAGGAGCCCCTTCCCCTTTCAAATACCCCCAAACCCAAATCTGGGGTCCCCAGGTGCCATTTCCCCCTTCCAAGGCCGGTTTTGGGATCCTCTCCAACCCCCAAACCCCAAATTTGGGGTCCCTAGGACCATGTACCCCCTCCCCACATCCCAACCCCACAGATTTCCCCCCCGGATTTTGGGGATATTTTTGGGGTATTTTGGGGGGATTTTGGGGTGTTTCGGGGTCCCCACTCACATGGCGGGCGTGCCGGGGGTCTGGGGGTTGTAGGGCTGGGTGACCTGGGGGGAGGCGGGGTCGGGGTACCCCGGGGTCTGGGGGTTGGGGGTCCCCCCGTAGCCCTGGGGGGACGGGGTGGGCTCGTCCTCAAAGCCGTACTCGAAGTCCTCGTCCGCCCTGGGGGGAGACCCCAAATGAGACCCCAAAAGAGAGAGAGGAGACCCCCAAAGGAGGGGGAGAGATCCCCAAAAATAGGAACCCCCTCCCCAAAAATAATGGAAACCCCACCCCAAAAATAATGAGACCCCAACCCAAAAATAATGGAAACCCCACCCGAAAAATAAGGAGACCCCACCCCAAAAATAATGGGAACCCCCTCCCCAGAAATAATGGGAACCCCCACACCAAAACATGGGAACCCCCTCCCCAAAAATAATGAGACCCCACCCCAAAAATAATGGGAACCCCCTCCCCAAAAATGGGAACCCCACCCCAGAAATAGGACCCCCACCCCAAAAGAGGGGGGGAGATCCCCAAAAATAGGAACCCCCTCCCCAAAAATAATGGGAACCCCCTCCCCAAAAATAATGAGAACCCACCCCAAAAGAGGGGGGGAGATCCCCAAAATAATGGAAACCCCCTCCCCAAAAATAATGAGACCCCACCCCAAAACATGGGAACCCCACCCCAAAAATAATGGGAACCCCCTCCCCAAAAGCGAGGGGGGGATTCAGGGAGAGGGTCCCCAAAAATGAGACCCCCACCCCAAAAATGGGAACCCCCACCCCAAAAGAGAAGAGAGAGATGCCCAAAGGAGGGAAATTGGGGAGGGGTCCCCAAAGGAGACTGTTTTGGGGGTGGGTCTTACCTGGAGAAGGTGTTGGGAAGATTTTTTGGGGGTATTTTGGGGTAATTTGGGTCTGGGGTCTCACCTCGATGGCGTGTTGGGGTTTATTTGGGGTAATTTGGGTCTGGGGTCTCACCTGGAGGGCGTGTTGGGGTTGTTGGGGGTTATTTGGGTCTGGGGTCTCACCTGGAGGGCGTGTTGGGGTTTATTTGGGGTAATTTGGGTCTGGGGTCTCACCTCGATGGCGTGTTGGGGTTGTTGGGGTTATTTGGGTCTGGGGTCTCACCTCGATGGCGTGTTGGGGTTGTTGGGGTTATTTGGGTCTGGGGTCTCACCTCGATGGCGTGTTGGGGTTGTTGGGGTCCCAGGCCCCGCTCTGGGCCGGGGTCCGGCTCCCGTCGTGGAGGGGGGTCTGTGACCCGTAATGGGGGGTGCGGCTCCCTGGGGACCCCAAAGTGTCACCCCAAATGTCCCCAGGGACCCCCGGGACCCCCCCAAATGTCCCCAGAGACCCCCAGAGCTCCCTGGGGACCCCAAAACTGCCCCTAAATGTCCCCAGAGCCCCCCAAATGTCCCCAAATGTCCCCAGAGCCCCTCTGGGCCACCCCCCAACTCACCATCGGGGGAGACCCCAAAACCGCCCCCAGCCCCCAGCCCGGGTTTGGACCCCCTGGATTGTCCCCAATGTCCCCAAACGCCCCCAGCCCCACTGACCGTCGTGCAGGGGGGTCTGGGAGCCGTACATGGGGGTCCGGGACCCCGAGCCGTACATGGGGGTCTGGGAGCCGTACATGGGGGTCCTCCCGTAGGCCGAGGTGAGACCCCCGGGGCGCCTCGACCCTCTGGGGGGAGAGACAGGGGTCAGAGGTCACACAGGGGTCACAGGGGGGGTCACACAGGGGTCACACAGAGGGGTCACAGGGACATGGGGGGGTCACAGGGGTCACACAGGGGTCACACAGGGGTCACAGGGGGCACAGGGACATGGGGGGGTCACAGGGGTCACACAGGGGGCACAGGGGGCACAGGGACATGGGGGTCCTCCCGTAGGCCGAGGTGAGACCCCCGGGGTCACTCACACACACAGTGATCACTCAGTGGTCACTCACACACACACAGAGCAGTGGTCAGTGGTCACTCAGGGGTCACGCACACAGCGGTCAGTCTCTGCCTGTCCACAGAGATGGTCACACACACACACACACACTGGTCAGGGGTCACACAGTGGTCACTCAGGGGTCACACAGTGGTCAGTGGTCACTCAGTGGTCACTCAGGGGTCACTCACACGGCGGTCAGTCTCTGCCTGTCCACAGAGATGGTCACTCACACACACACACACAGTGGTCACACACACACTGGTCAGTGGTCACTCAGTGGTCAGTGGTCACTCAGTGGTCACTCACACGGCGGTCAGTCTCTGCCTGTCCACAGAGATGGTCTGGCAGGTCGAGTGCAGCTCCACTCGCGCCGTCGACTCCGTCGCGTCCTTCACCACCCCGATGTACCCTGGGGGGGCACGGGGGTCAGGGGGGACCCCCAAGGTGAATTTGGGGGGTCCCAGCCCCAGCCCCACCTCTGTAGGGCCCCCCCCCAAGGGGGGTTTGGGGGCTCACAGATTTTGGGGAGCCCCCCAAGGGATGATTTAGAATCCCCAGACCCACCTTTGTAGGGTTTGAGGAGCCCCCAAGGGGGTTTTTGGGGGACTCAAAGGGTTTGAGGAGCCCCCCAAGGGTATTTTGGGGGGCTCAGAGGGTTCAGGGAGCCCCCCAAGGGGTCTGGGGGGCACAGGAGGGGTCAGGGATTTCAGGGAGCCCCCCAAGTGTGATTTAGGGCCCCCAGACCCACCTTTGTAGGGTCCCTGGGAGCCCCTGGAGAGGGTTTTTGGGGGTTCAGGGGGTTTGGGGAGCCCCCTGAGGGGGGTTTTGGAGGGTCAGGGGGTTTTGGGGGGGGTTCAGAGGGTTCAGGGAGCCCCCCGAGGGGCACAGAGGATTCAGGAAGCCCCCCAGGGGTGATTTAGGGCCCCCAGACCCACCTTTGTAGGGCCCCTGGGAGATGCGCACCGTCTGCCCGATCAGGTCGTTGTCGCGGCGGCCGCGGCCCCGGCTGAGCCCCCCGGCCCCAAACCCGCCCCTCTGCCCTGGGGGGGCACAGAGAGGGCTCAGAGGGGTCCCCAAACCCCCCCGAGCCCCCCGGGGACCCCCCAGATCCACTCACCCCCCGTGCTGGGGTGCATGGGGCTGCTGATGCGGGGGGACATGGGCACGAAGCCGCACATGGCCAGGTTGGTGACGTCGCGGGGCTGTTGTGGGAACAGAGTCAGAATTTTGGGGGGAAAAAGGGGGAATTTGGGGGTTTTTGGGGGGTCCCGACCTTGGAGCCCCCCGCCAGGACCAGGTGCCGGGTCTTGCAGACGAACATCCCCCCGTTCTCCACCAGCTTCTTGCAGTGCAGGAAGGCGAAGCCGCGGAACAGGTGGCGGATCTCGCCCTCGCGGCCCTGGGGACAAGGGGGAGAGACCCCCAAAATCAGCCCAAAATTAGCCCAAAATTACCCCAGAGAGACCCCCAAAATCAGCCCAAAATTAGCCAGTGAGACCCCCAAAATCAGCCCAAAATTACCCCAGAGAGACCCCAAAATCAGCCCAAAATTACCCGGTGAGACCCCCAAAATCAGCCCAAAATTACACCAGAGAGACCCCCAAAATCAGCCCAAAATTAGCCAGTGAGACCCCCAAAATCAGCCCAAAATTACCCCAGAGAGACCCCCAAAATCAGCCCAAAATTACCCCAGAGAGACCCCAAAATCAGCCCAAAATTACCCGGTGAGACCCCCAAAATCAGCCCAAAATTACCCCAAAATTACCCAGTGAGACCCCCAAAATTAGCCCAAAATTAGCCCAAAATTACCTTGTCAGATCCCTCAAAATTACCCCCAAAATTACCCACTGAGACCCCCAAAATTAGCCCAAAACTACCCCAGAGAGACCCCCCAAATTAGCCCAGTGAGACCCCCGAAATCAGCCCAAAATTACAGAGTGAGACCCCCAAAATCAGCCCAAAATTACTCCTTGAGACCCCCCAAAATTACCCCAAAAATCACTGGGTGAGACCCCCAAAATTCCCAGTGAGAACCCCAAAATTACCCCCAAATTACAGGGTGAGACCCCCAGAATTACCCAGTGAGACCCCCAAATTACCCAGGGAGACCCTCAAAATCAGCCCAAAATTGCTGAGTGAGACCCCCAAAATTACCCCAAAATTACTAAGACCCCCAAAATTCCAAGTGAGACCCCACAAATCTACTGAGACCCACAAAATCACTGGGTGAGACCCCCCGAATTCCCCTCAAATTGCCCCCAAACCCCCTGAGGGATCCCCCAGACCCCCAAGGATCCTGCAGACCCCCCCAAACCCCCCTGAGGGATCCTCCAGACCCCCCAAATCTCCCCCAGACCCCTGAGGGACCCCTCAAAGCCCCCCAAGTCACTCCCAAACCCCCCAAGGGATCCCCAGACCCCCCAAACGCCCCAGCGATCCCCCAATCCCCCCCTGGAGCCCCCAGACCCACGGAGTGGGGCCCGTCGATGACTTTGACGATGTCCTTGACGTGGATGTTGTTCTGCTCCGAGTCCAGAGCGACGGCGAAACGATTGTCCTTCTTCCTGGTGACGGCCTGGTGACGGACCGTGACCACCTTCCCGTACATGTTCAACACCTGAGAGACCAGGGACACACCTGAGACACACCTGAGATACACCTGTGTCACCTGGGATACACCTGGGATACACCTGTGTTACCTGAGATACACCTGGGATACACCTGTGTTACCTGAGATACACCTGTGACACCTGAGATACACCTGAGACACCTGGGATACACCTGAGACACCTGGGACACAGGGATTGTCCTTCTTCCTGGTGACGGCCTGGTGCCGGACCGTGACCACCTTCCCGTACATGTTCAACACCTGGGGACACGGGACACACCTGTGACACACCTGAGATACACCTGTGTCACCTGGGACACACCTGAGATACACCTGTGTCACCTGGGATACACCTGGGATACACCTGTGACACCTGGGATACACCTGGGATACACCTGTGTCACCTGAGATACACCTGTGTCACCTGGGATACACCTGAGATACACCTGTGTCACCTGGGATACACCTGTGACACCTGGGATACACCTGGGATACACCTGTGTCACCTGGGATACACCTGGGATACACCTGAGATACACCTGGGACACAGGGATTGTCCTTCTTCCTGGTGACGGCCTGGTGACGGACTGTCACCACCTTCCCGTACATGTTCAACACCTGGGGACACGGGACACACCTGTGACACACCTGAGATACACCTGTGTCACCTGGGATACACCTGGGATACACCTGTGACACCTGGGATACACCTGGGATACACCTGTGTCACCTGAGATACACCTGTGTCACCTGGGATACACCTGGGATACACCTGTGACACCTGGGATACACCTGGGATACACCTGTGACACCTGGGATACACCTGAGACACCTGAGATACACCTGAGATACACCTGAGATACACCTGAGACACCTGAGATACACCTGGGATACACCTGGGATACACCTGGGATACACCTGGGATACACTGATTGTCCTTCTTCCTGGTGACGGCCTGGTGACGGACCGTGACCACCTTCCCGTACATGTTCAACACCTGGGGACACGGGACACACCTGTGACACACCTGAGATACACCTGCGTCACCTGGGACACACCTGAGATACACCTGTGTCACCTGGGATACACCTGAGATACACCTGAGACACCTGGGACACACCTGTGACACCTGAGATACACCTGTGACACCTGAGATACACCTGGGATACACCTGTGACACCTGGGATACACCTGGGATACACCTGAGACACCTGAGATACACCTGGGATACACCTGGGATACACCTGAGACACCTGAGATACACCTGTGACACCTGGGATACACCTGAGATACACCTGGGATACACCTGGGATACACCTGAGACACACCTGAGATACACCTGAGATACACCTGTGACACCTGGGATACACCTGAGATACACCTGAGACACCTGGGACACACCTGTGTCACCTGAGATACACCTGGGACACCTGGGAGACACCTGGGACACACCTGTGAACACCTGAGATACACCTGGGACACACCTGTGACACCTGGGATACACCTGGGATACACCTGGGATACACCTGGGACACAGGGATTGTCCTTCTTCCTGGTGACGGCCTGGTGCCTCACCGTGAGCACCTTCCTGTACATGTTCAGTACCTGTGACACACCTGTGTTACCTGGGGACACCTGAGATACACCTGAGACACCTGAGACACACCTGGGATACACCTGAGATACACCTGGGACACACCTGGGACACACCTGAGATACACCTGGGATAAACTGGAGATACACCTGAGATACACCTGTGTCACCTGGGATACACCTGAGATACACCTGAGATATACCTGTGTCACCTGGGATACACCTGAGATACACCTGAGACACCTGGGATACACCTGGGATACACCTGTGACACCTGGGATACACCTGAGACACCTGGGATACACCTGGGATACACCTGGGATACACCTGGGATACACCTGAGATACACCTGGGATACACCTGGGATACACCTGTGTCACCTGAGATACACCTGTGTCACCTGGGATACACCTGAGATACACCTGTGTCACCTGGGATACACCTGTGACACCTGGGATACACCTGGGATACACCTGTGTCACCTGGGATACACCTGGGATACACCTGAGATACACCTGGGACACAGGGATTGTCCTTCTTCCTGGTGACGGCCTGGTGACGGACTGTCACCACCTTCCCGTACATGTTCAACACCTGGGGACACGGGACACACCTGTGACACACCTGAGATACACCTGTGTCACCTGGGATACACCTGGGATACACCTGTGACACCTGGGATACACCTGGGATACACCTGTGTCACCTGAGATACACCTGTGTCACCTGGGATACACCTGGGATACACCTGTGACACCTGGGATACACCTGGGATACACCTGTGACACCTGGGATACACCTGAGACACCTGAGATACACCTGAGATACACCTGAGATACACCTGAGACACCTGAGATACACCTGGGATACACCTGGGATACACCTGGGATACACCTGGGATACACTGATTGTCCTTCTTCCTGGTGACGGCCTGGTGACGGACCGTGACCACCTTCCCGTACATGTTCAACACCTGGGGACACGGGACACACCTGTGACACACCTGAGATACACCTGCGTCACCTGGGACACACCTGAGATACACCTGTGTCACCTGGGATACACCTGAGATACACCTGAGACACCTGGGACACACCTGTGACACCTGAGATACACCTGTGACACCTGAGATACACCTGGGATACACCTGTGACACCTGGGATACACCTGGGATACACCTGAGACACCTGAGATACACCTGGGATACACCTGGGATACACCTGAGACACCTGAGATACACCTGTGACACCTGGGATACACCTGAGATACACCTGGGATACACCTGGGATACACCTGAGACACACCTGAGATACACCTGAGATACACCTGTGACACCTGGGATACACCTGAGATACACCTGAGACACCTGGGACACACCTGTGTCACCTGAGATACACCTGGGACACCTGGGAGACACCTGGGACACACCTGTGAACACCTGAGATACACCTGGGACACACCTGTGACACCTGGGATACACCTGGGATACACCTGGGATACACCTGGGACACAGGGATTGTCCTTCTTCCTGGTGACGGCCTGGTGCCTCACCGTGAGCACCTTCCTGTACATGTTCAGTACCTGTGACACACCTGTGTTACCTGGGGACACCTGAGATACACCTGAGACACCTGAGACACACCTGGGATACACCTGAGATACACCTGGGACACACCTGGGACACACCTGAGATACACCTGGGATAAACTGGAGATACACCTGAGATACACCTGTGTCACCTGGGATACACCTGAGATACACCTGAGATATACCTGTGTCACCTGGGATACACCTGAGATACACCTGAGACACCTGGGATACACCTGGGATACACCTGTGACACCTGGGATACACCTGAGACACCTGGGATACACCTGGGATACACCTGGAACTCACCTGGGACTCACCTGGTGCTGCACCATCACCACCTCCCTTTGGGGCAATTCTTTTGGGAATTTTTCAGGGATTTCGGGTGAGGTTTTGACAGGATTTAGCGGAACTTTTAGGGGATTTTTTTGATGCATTTAAATCAGATTTCAGGACATTTTTCAGTGTTATTTCCCCCAGAATTTCATGACAAATCCCCCCCCAGTCTCACCTGGAAGGGGTTATTTTTTGCAGGATTTCAGGGAGATTTTAGGGGGTTTTTTGGGTCATTTTAGGGATTTTTTGGGGGGATTTTTTCCGGGTATTTTGGGGATTTTTGGGGGGATTTTTTGGGGGTTTTTCTGGGGTATTTTGGGGAATTTTCTGGGGATATTTTAGGGATTTTTCTGGGGAATTTTTTGGGGATTATTTTGGGGATTTTTTGGGGAACTTTGGGGTGCATTTTTGGGAATTTTTGGAGGGTATTTTTGGGAATCCTGGGGGGATTTTTTTGTGGATTTTGTGACATTTTTTTTCCGGGCTATTCTTGGGATTTTTGGGCGGAATTTTTTAGTGCAATTAAATCACATTTCAGGACATTTTTCAGGCTTATTTCATGCAGAATTTCACGACGATCCCCCCAGTCTCACCTGGAAGGTTTCCCTCTCGAGGCGCACGATGACCCCCACGGTCTGGGGGTCCAGCTGCACCAGCTCCCCCCACTCGTGTTGTCCCCCCACGTCGACCCCCGAGGCCGTTTCCGAGCAGAGCTGCAGGTCCCGGGGCAGCACCTTCAGCTGGGGGGGAAAAATGGGGAATAATTTATTGGGATGGAGCTAAAAACGGGAGATTTTACCCCAAAATTTGTGCTCGTGGGTTTGACCTTTTTTTTGGTGGTTTTTTCCTGGTTTTTTCCTGGTTTTTTTTCCTTTTTTTTTGGTGTTTTTTCATGGTTTTTTTACAATTTTTCAATTTTTTTGTGCGTTTTTGTTTTCCATTTTTTTACAGGTTTTTTCAGGTTTTTTTCTCTTTTATTCCTATTTTTTTCCCAGGTTTTTTTCCCAGGTTTTTTCCCAGGTTTTCCCATTTTTTCTGTCATTTTTTCCTGTTTTTTTTCCCCAAGTTTTCCCTTTTTTTTTTTTTTTTGGTGTTTTTTTCATGATTTTCCCTATGTTTTTCCCTTTTTTTTTTTTTTTTTTTTTTTTTTTTTCTGGTTTTTTCGGTTTTTTCTGGTTTTCCCCTTTTTTTTACTGTTTTTTCTCAATTTTCACGATTTTTTTCCCCTTTTTACCCTGTTTTTTCTCCAATTTTTCCCATTTTCCCCATTTTTCCCATCCCCACCTCGTGCATGGTGAGATCAGAGAACAGGATGACAAAGTTCTTTTTTCTCCCGTTTTTCCCCATTTTTACCCCATTTTTTCCCCAATTTTCCCCATTTTTTTCCCAGTTTTACCCCGTTTTTTCCCCATTCCCCACCTCGTGCATGGTGAGGTCGGAGAAGAGGATGACGAAGTTCTCCTCCACCCTGACGATGAGCCCCGTGTTTTATCCCATTTTTACCCCATTTTATGCCATTTTTTCCCCGTTTTTTCCCCCATTTTCCCACCAATTTTTCCCCATTTTTTCCCCATTGATTTTCCCCTATTTTCCCCCATTTTTATATAATTTTTCCCCATTTAATCCCATTTTTTCCCCATTTTTTCCCTGTTTTTTTCCCAATTTTCGCCATTTTTCCCCCATTTTTTCCCCGTTTTTCCCCATTTTTCCCCCATTTTCCCCCGTCCCCACCTCGTGCATGGAGATATCAGAGAAGAGAATGACAAAATTCTCCCTTTTTCTCCTGTTTTACCCCATTGTACCTCGTTTTTATCCCATTTTATGCCATTTTTCCCCATTTTATGCCATTTTTTCCCTGTTTTTTTTTCCAAATTTCACTGGTTTTACCCCAATTTTCCCATTTTTCCCCGTCCCCACCTCGTGCATGGTGAGGTCGGAGAAGAGGATGACGAAGTTCTCCTCCACCCTGACGATGAGCCCCGTGTTTTACACCATTTTTTCCCCATTTTCCCCCATTTTCCCACCGATTTTTCCCCATTTTTTTCCCGTTGATTTTCCCCCATTTTTATCCCATTTTACCCCATTTAATGCTATTTTTTCCCCATTTTTCCCCCATTTTTCCACCAATTTTTCCACCAATTTTTCCCCATTTTTCCCCCATTTTCCCACCAATTTTTCCCTATTTTTTCCCATTCATTTTCCCCCATTTTTATCCCATTTTTTCCCCGTTTTTTCCCATTTTTCCCCATTTTTTTTCCATTTTTCCCCATTTTTTTCCATTTTTCCCCATTTTTTTTCCATTTTTCCCATTTTTCGGGTTTTTTCCCCGTCCCCACCTCGTGCATGGTGAGGTCGGAGAAGAGGATGACGAAGTTCTCCTCCACCCTGACGATGAGCCCCGTGTTTTATCCCATTTTTACCCCATTTAATGCCATTTTTTCCCCAATTTTCCCCATTTTTTTCCCCATTTTTTCCCATTTTTCGGGTTTTTTCCCCGTCCCCACCTCGTGCATGGTGAGGTCGGAGAAGAGGATGACGAAGTTCTCCTCCACCCTGACGATGAGCCCGGTGTCGCCCTCGAAGCGCCCGGCGATGACCTTGACGTGGTCGCCCATGCGGAAATATTTCCTCAATTCCTGCGCCGGGAACTCCAGCATGTCCTGGGGGGGAAAAACACAACAAAAATCTCGTTTTTCAGCTCAAAAAAAGGCCAGAAAATTGCCCTTTTATCCCCCGAAATTCCTGTTTTTTCACCTAAAAAAAACGCGTCAAAATTCGCATTTTGACGCCCAAAAAAACCACCCCAAAATTCTCGTCTTTCGGCTCAAAAAAATGCCAGAAAATTGCTCTTTTTACCCCCCCAAAATTCCTGTTTTTTCACCTAAAAAAACCGCGTCAAAATTCGCATTTTTACACCCAAAAAAGGAGAGAAACCCCAAAATTGCGGCTTTTCTCCCCCAAAAAACACCAGAAAATTCTCCTTTTTTCACCCAAAAATTCACCTTTTACGCCCTCAAAAAACACCACAAAATTCGCCTTTTTCACCCCCCAAAAAACACCACAAAATTCCCGTTTTTCTCCCCAAAAAAACACCCCAAAAAGGGAGGAAAGAAACCCCAAAATTCCCATTTTTAGCCCCAAAATTTGGGGTTTTTTTGGGATTTCTGACCTTGAGCTCCTCGTGCTTGGGCATGATGGTGATTTTAGCCCCAAAATTCCCATTTTTAGCCCCAAAATTCCCATTTTTCACCCCAAATTGAGGATTTCTGACCTTGAGCTCCTCATGCTTGGCCATGATGGTGATTTTAGCCCCAAAATTCCCATTTTTAGCCCCAAATCTGGTGGGTTTTTTTGATTTCTGACCTTGAGGTCCTCGTGCTTGGGCATGATGGTGATTTGTGACCCAAAATTCCCATTTTTAGCCCCAAACTGGGGGATTTCTGACCTTGAGGTCCTCGTGCTTGGGCATGATGGTGATTTTAGCCCCAAAACTGTGGATTTTTTGGGAATTCTGACCTTGAGGTCCTCGTGCTTGGGCATGATGGTGATTTTAGCCCCAAAATTCCCATTTTTAGCCCCAAAATTCCCATTTTTCACCCCAAATTGAGGATTTCTGACCTTGAGGTCCTCGTGCTTGGGCATGATGGTGATCTTGTTGCCGTCCACGCTGAGGATTTTCCCCTGCAGGTTGATCAGTTCCCCCTCACAAACCTCCACGTTGTCCCCGGGCTGGAAATTGTGCTCACGTTCCTTCCCTGGGGGAGTGGGGGGATTTGGGGTGAATTTGGGGAATTTTGGGGGATTTGAGGGGTTTTTTGGGGGCTTTTGGGGGGATTTGGGGGGTCTGGGAGGGATTTGAGGGTTTTTTGGGGGGATTTTGGGGGGAATTTGGAAGATTTTGGGGGGTTTTGGGGAATTTGGGAGGGATTTGAGGGTTTTTTGGGGGGGTTTTGGGGGGATTTGGGGAGATTTGGGATAAATTTTGGGGGTTTTGGGGTGAATTTTGGGGTTTTTGGGGTGAATTTTGGGGTTTTTGGGGGTAAATTTGGGGTTTTTGAGGGGAAATTTGGGGGTTTTGAGGGGAAATTTGGGGGTTTTGGGGTGAATTTGGGGGTTTTTGGGGTGAATTTCGGGGTTTTTGGGGTGAATTTGGGGGTTTTGGGGGTGAATTTTGGGGTTTTTGGGGGTAAATTTGGGGTTTTTGGGGGGAAATTTGGGGGTTTTGGGGTGAATTTGGGGGTTTTTGGGGTGAATTTGGGGGGTTTGGGGATAAATTTGGGGTGTTTTGGGGTGAATTTGGGGATTTTGGGGGTAAATTTGGGGGTTTTTGGGGTAAATTTGGGGTTTTTGGGGGTAAATTTGGAGGGTTTTGGGGTAAATTTGGGGGTTTTGGGGGTAAATTTGGGGGGTTTGGGGTAAATTTGGGGGTTTTTTTGGGATAAATTTGGGTTTTTTGGGCCTGTCCCCACCTGTGCTCTCAGTCACCACCTCCAGGTCGATGCCCTCGGGTTGGTCCTCGAATTTCTCCAGCTCGGACAGGGTGGGCTTGACCCCCTCTGTGATCTGCAGTTGGGGCAAAAACACACAAATTTGGGCAAAAAACGGACATGGGGGGCTGCAGGGGGGGCTGGAGGGGGAAAATTGGGAATTTTGAGGTTAAAAAGGAGAATTTGGGGTTTTAACAAGCAAATTTTGAGGGTCAGAAAGGAGGGTTTGGGGTTCAAACAGGAAGATTTGGGTAGAAAAAAACAGATTTTGGGTTCGAAAAGGAGAATTTGGGGTTTAAAAAGGAGAATTTTGGGTTTAAAAAGGAGAATTTTGGGGTCAAAACAGGAGGATTTGGGGGTTGAAGGGGCGGGGTCAGGACTGCAAAAGGGGCGTGTCCAGGACTGCAAAAGGGGCGTGTCCAGGACTGGAAAAGGGGCGTGCCCCTCCCAAGGGGCGTGTCCATGACCCCAAAAGGGGCGTGTCCAGTCCCATAAAAGGAGTGTGTCCAGTCCTGTAAAAAGGGCGTGTCCCTCCCCAAGGGGCGTGTCCCCCAAAATGGGCGTGTCCCTCCCCAGGGGGCGTGTCCCTCCCAAAGGGGCGTGTCCTCCCCAAGGGGCGTGTCCCCCAAAAGGGGCGTGTCCCTCCCCAGGGGGCATGTCCATTCCTGTAAAAGGGGCGTGTCCATGACCCCAAAAGGGGTGTGTCCAGGGCTGTAAAATGGGCGTGTCCCCCCAAAAGGGGCGTGTCCGGTCTCACCACGGCGGACATGGCGAAGCTCTTGAACAGGAAGCCCTTCCGGCTGTAACGGTTCCCCTCGAAAATCAGGAAATCCCCGTCCGACGCCACGTCCCCCCCCAGGGACCTGCGGGGTCACACGGGGGTCACACAGGGGTCACACAGGGGTCAGGGGTCACACAGGGGTCAGGGGTCACACAGGGGTCACTGAGGGGTCACCCGGGGGTCACTGAGGGTCACCCAGGCCGGTCCCCACCGGATTTTCTCGGCGTCGAAGAGTCTCTGGGGCGGCCGCTTGAACTTTTTCTTCTTGGCGAACCAGTCCTTCTGTGGGGGAGGGGAAATGGGGCAGGGGCCCGTCAGGGGGTCCCCCTGACCCCAAATCTGGGCTGGGGATCCCCCCCGACCCCAAATCTGGGCTGGGGATCCCCCCCTGACCCCAAATCTGACCTGGGGATCCCCCCCCGACCCCAAATCTGGGCTGGGGATCCACCCCCAACCCCAAATCTGGGCTGGGGATCCCCCCCCGACCCCAAATCTGGGCTGGGGATCCACCCCCAACCCCAAATCTGGGCTGGGGATCCCCCCCGACCCCAAATCTGGGCTGGGGATCCCCCCCCGACCCCAAATCTGACCTGGGGATCCCCCCCCGACCCCAAATCTGACCTGGGGATCCCCCCCCGACCCCAAATCTGAGCTGGGGATCCCCCACTGACCCGGGACCTGCCCAGGTGATCCCCCTGCCCCGGGATCCCCCCGCAGGTGTGTTTACCCCCCCCCAGGTGCCCCCCCAGGTGTATTTCCCCCCCCAGGTGTATTTCCCCCCCCAGGTGTGTTTCCCCCCCCCAGGCCTCACCAGGCTCATCCGGGCCTTGATCCGGTCGAAGTCGATCCTGGGGATCATTTTCAGGGAGATCTGGTTCTGACTGGGCTCCACGTAATCCACCTGGGCCAGGCCACGCCCACAGGTGAGTGCTGGGCTGGGCTGGGGCCACGCCCACCTCGGGTGTGTCCCAGGTGTGTGTCCAGGTGTGGCCCCAGGTGTGTCCCCAGGTGTGTCCCAGGTGTGTCCCAGGTGTGGCCCCAGCTCCCCCTAGGTGTGTCCCCAGGTGTCCCCCCTCACCTGTGCGATGTCATCCTTGTAGATGCCCCTCTTGAGGCGCACCCAGGCCTTGGGTTTGAGGTTGGTGACCTCCTTGACCACCTTGAGCACGTCGGTCATTTCCTTGATGGGAACCATCTGCTGGTTCCAGTAGCCCAGGCGCAGGTTCCCCACGCCCTCGATGGCCTGCTTGACGTGGGTCTGCTTGTAGGCCTCGACGTACAGGTAACCCCGCACGTGCTCAGGTGCGACCACGGACTTGATCTGTAAGGGCTGGAGAGAGGGGACACCTGTGTGACACCTGTACAGGTGTGTGACATCACTGACCCCATGTACAGGTAACCCCGCACGTGCTCAGGTGCGACCACGGACTTGATCTGTAACGGCTGGAGAGACAGGGGATACCTGTGTGACACCTGTGACACCTGTACAGGTGTGTGACATCACTGACCCCATGTACAGGTGTGTGACCCCATGTACAGGTAACCCCGCACGTGCTCAGGTGCGACCACGGATTTGATCTGCAAGGGCTGGAGAGAGGGGACACCTGTGTGACACCTGTGTGACACCTGTGTGACACCTGTGTGACACCTGTACAGGTGTGACCCCACTGACGCCATACAGGTGTAACCCTATTGTCCCCATACAGGTGTGTGTCCCCATACAGGTGTGTGTCCCCATGTACAGGTGTGTGACCCCATGTACAGGTGTGTGTCCCCATGTACAGGTGTGTGACCCCATGTACAGGTAACCCCTGACGTGCTCAGGTGTGACCACTGATTTGATCTGTAAGGGCTGGAGAGAGGGGAGACACCTGTGTGACACCTGTGATACCTGTGTGACACCTGTGTGACACCTGTACAGGTGTGTCACCTCATTATCCCCATGTACAGGTGTGTGACATCACTGACCCCATGTACAGGTGTGTGTCCCCATGTACAGGTAACCCCTGACATGCTCAGGTGTGACCACTGATTTAATCTGCAGGGGCTGGAGAGAGGGAACACCTGTGTGACACCTGTGTGACACCTGTAACATCCCACTGACAGCCCAGTGACATCTGTGTGACACCTGTGACACCTGTACAGGTGTGTGACACCTGTGACATCTCACTGACAGCCCAGAGACACCTGTGTGACACCTGTGACACCTGTACAGGTGTGTGACACCTATAACATCCCACTGACAGCCCAGTGACATCTGTGTGATACCTGTGACACCTGTACAGGTGTGTGACACCTGTGACATCTCACTGACAGCCCAGTGACACCTGTACAGGTGTGACCCCACTGTCCCCATGTACAGGTGTGGTGCTACCACCATCCCAGTCCCGCCCAGTCCTTCCCAGTTTATTTCAATCCCTTCCCAGTTTATCCCAGTTTATCCCAATCCCCTCCCAGTCCCGCCCAGTCCTTCCCAGTTCCTCCCAGTTTATCCCAGTCCCCTCCAGTTCCCCCCAATCCCCTCCCAGTTTAACCCAGGCCCTTCCCAGTCCATCCCAGTCCCCTCCAATCCCCTCCCAGTCCCTCCCAATCCCTTCCCAGTCCCCTCCCAGTTTCCCCCAGTCCCTCCCAGTTCACCCCAGTGCTCACAGTCTCCGTGTACTGGTAGGCGATGAATTTCCTCATCAGGGCGACGGCCGTGGCTCGTTCCTCCCCGATCTGGGCAGGATTTGGGGTGAAAAAGGGGGAAATTTGGGCGAAAAAGAGAAAATTTGGGTGAAAAAGGGAAAATTTGGGGGAAAAAAGGGAAAAATTGGGTAAAAAACAAGATTTTTGGGTCCAAAGCCCAGGATTTGGGGTCCCCCCCAAAGACCCACCTTGCACTTCACAGTCCAGAGATTGGGGTCCCTGAGGGGGGAGAGAAAATCATCAGGCCCCAAATCCCCAAACCCCCTTTTCCCATCCCCATTTGGGGTTTTCAGCCCCAAATCCCCCTTTTCTCATCCCCAAATCCCCCTTTTCTCATCCCCATTTATGGGACTTTGTCCCAAATCCCCCTTTTCCCATCCCCAAATCCCCCTTTTCCCACCCCCATTTGGGGTTTTCAGCCCCAAATCCCCTTTTCTCACCCCAAATTCCCCTTTTCCCATCCCCATTTCGGGTTTTCAGCCCCAAATCCCCTTTTCTCATCCCCAAATCCCCTTTTCTCATCCCCAAATCCCCTTTTCTCATCCCCAAATCCCCCTTTTCCCATCCCCAAATTCCCCTTTTCCCATCCCCAAATTCCCCTTTTCCCATCCCCATTTCGGGTTTTCAGCCCCAAATCCCCTTTTCTCATCCCCATTTATGGGACTTTGTCCCAAATCCCCTTTTCCCATCCCCAAATCCCCCTTTTCCCATCCCCATTTTGGGTTTTCAGCCCCAAATCCCCTTTTCTCACCCCAAATCCCCCTTTTCCCACCCCCATTTGGGGTTTTCAGCCCCAAATCCCCTTTTCTCACCCCAAATCCCCCTTTTCCCATCCCCATTTCGGGTTTTCAGCCCCAAATCCCCCTTTTCTCACCCCAAATCCCCCTTTTCCCATCCCCATTTTGGGTTTTCAGCCCCAAATCCCCTTTTCTCACCCCAAATTCCCTTTTCCCGTCCCCATTTCGGGTTTTCAGCCCCAAATCCCCCTTTTCTCACCCCAAATCCCCCTTTTCCCATCCCCATTTATGGTGTTTTCAGCCCCAAATCCCCTTTTCTCACCCCAAATTCCCTTTTCTCACCCCAAATCCCCCTTTTCCCATCCCCATTTTGGGTTTTCAGCCCCAAATCCCCTTTTCTCACCCCAAATCCCCTTTTCTCACCCCAAATCCCCCTTTTCCCATCCCCATTTCGGGTTTTCAGCCCCAAATCCCCTTTTCTCACCCCAAATTCCCTTTTCCCGTCCCCATTTATGGGGTTTTATCCCAAATCCCCCGTTTTTGGCCCAGCACTGACTTGACCCCGGGCAGGAGCTGCTGTTGGGTGATGTCGTCCGAGAGCTCGTCAGACCCTCCGTAAACTCTGAGAAAAAATGGGGAAAAAACCCCAAAATCAGGAAAAAAAATCAGGAAAAAACCCCAAAATCAGGAAAATCCGGGGGGGGCGGGGCCAGGGGTCACTCAGGGGTCACCGAGGGGTCACTGGGGGTCACTGAGGAGTCACGGGGGTCTCTCAGGGGTCACTGGGGTCACGGAGGGGTCACTCGGGGGTCACTCAATGGTCACTGGGGTCACTCAGGGGTCACTGGGGTCACTCGGGGGTCACTCGGGGGTCACTCGGGGGTCACTCAGGGGTCACTCGGGGGTCACTCACGTCTCCCCCACAGAGGACTTGGCGTATTTCTTCATGTAATACTCGCCCAGCTCCTCCTCGCGCTGGTCCCTGAGGGGGAAAAACGGGGAAAAATCAGTGAGAATTGGGGAAAAAATGGGGAAAAAGAAATAAAAAATGGGGGGAATAAATGGGGAGAATATGGGGAGAAAATGGGGGAAAAAAAGGGGAAAATAATGGGGAAAATAATGGGGAAAAGATGGGGGAAAATGGGGGGAAAATGGGGGGAAAAATGGGGGGAAAATGGGGGGAAAATGGGGGGAAAATGGGGAAAAATGGGGGGAAAAATGGGGGAAAAATGGGGGGAAAATGGGGGGAAAATGGGGGGAAAAATGGGGGGAAAATGGGGGGAAAAATGGGGGGAAAAATGGGGGGAAAAATGGGGGGAAAATGGGGGGAAAAATGGGGGGAAAAATGGGGGGAAAAATGGGGGGAAAAATGGGGGGAAAAATGGGGGGGAAAATGGGGGGGAAAATGGGGGGAAAATGGGGGAAAAATGGGGGAAACAGGAAAATAAATAAGAAAACGAGGAAAACCCATTAATAAACAGAAAAACCAAAGCCAAAGGCCAAAAGAACACCCCAAAGACCTCCAGAGGTTCTGCAGGCGCCGCGCCCCCGAGCGATCCTCGTCCAGAACCACGTTGTCGATGTTGGAGGCTGAACAGGGATAAAAACGGGGGGTCAGGACCCCCCAAAGACCCCCCAGGACCCCCCAAACCCCCCAAAAGGGCAGGGGGCTCACCTTCAATCTCCTCTGGCCCCGGGTGGAGTGACGTGCATGGAGTGAACCGGCAGCAAAAGCCACGGGGGACGGAGGGAAATGGGGGGGAAATTCGGGGGGTTTGGGGGGGTTTTTGGGGGGGTTTGGGGAGGGGAAAAGGGGAGAAATAAATGAAATAAAAAATGCAACAAAAAATGGTTTCCCCCCAGAGCGATGAGATGGAGGGGGAGGGGGGGGAAAAGGGGTTTGGGGAGGGGCAAAGGGGGTTTGGGGAGGGGGAAAAAGGGATTTGGGGGAAAAAAGGGGATTTGGGGAAGGGGATTTGGGGAAAAAGAAAAAGGATTTTGGGGGGAAAGGGGATTTGGGAAAAAGGAATTTGGGAAAAGGAAATTTAGGGAAAAAGGATTTGGGGAAAAGAGGATTTAGGGAAAGGGAATTCAGGAAAAAGGGATTTAGGAAAGGGGGATTTAGGAAAGGGGATTAAGGAAAGGGGGTCTGGGGTCTGAAGGGGTGGGGAAATGCAGCTCTGGGGTCCAGGACCCCACCCAGCCCCACCTTTCTCCAGGATGTCCTCGGCCCCGTCCTCCCACTGATCCTCGTCCTCGTACTCGTCGTCCACGTCTGGGGGGACCGGGGGGTCAGGGGGGCACAGAGACCCCCAAAATCCACCCAGAGACCCCCCAGGGAGACCCAAAACCCACCCAGAGACCCCCAAAACTCACCCAGGGAGACCCAAAACCCCCCAGAGACCCCCAAAACCCACCCAGGGAGACCCAAAACCCACCCAGAGACCCCCAAAACCCCCCAGGGAGACCCAAAATCCACCCAGGGAGACCCAAAACCCACCCAGAGACCCCCAAAACTCACCCAGGGAGACCCAAAACCCCCCAGGGAGACCCAAAACCCCCCAGAGGGCCCCAGGGAGCCCCAGAGACCCCTCAGAGAGACCCAGGGACCCCCCAAAGAGCCCCCAGAGCCCCCCCAGAGCATCTCAAAGCCCCTCAAAGGCCCCCCAAGTGCTCCCCAGAGCCCCTCAAACCCCCCAAAGCCCCCCCAGATCCCCCTCAGAGCCCCTCAAAACCCCCCCAAACTCCCCCAAAGCCCCTCAAAACCCCCCAGCCCTTCCCAGAGCCCCCTCAGAGCCCCCCCAGAACTGTTCAAAGTCCCTCAAAGCCCTCCAGATCCCCCCAAATCCCCCCTAAACCCTCTCAAATCCCTCCAGAGCCCGTCAAAGCCCCCAAATCCCCCCCAAACTCCTCCAGATTCCCTCCAAATTCCCCCAAACCCCCCCCAACCTTTTCAAATCCCTCCAGACCCCCCTTAAAGCCCCTCAAAACCCCCCAAAGCCCCCCTAAACCCTCTCAAACCTCTCCAGATCCCCCCAAATCCCCCCTAAACCCTCTCAAAAACCCCCCAGATCCCTCCAGATCCTCCCCAGACCTCCCCAGATCCCCCTTAAAGCCCCCAAAGGCCCCAAATCCCTCCCAAACCCCTCCAGATCCACCTCAAAGCCCCCCCAGATCCCCCCAAATCCCCTCTAAACCCTCTCAAACCCTTCCAGATCCCCCCAAACCCTCCCAAACCCCTCCAGATCCCCCCCAGATCCCCCCAAAGCCCCTTACAACCCCCCCAAACCCTCCCAGAGTCTCCCCAAAGCCCCTAAAACCCCCACAAATCCCCCCAAATCCCCCCAAAACCCTCCCAAACCCCTCCAGATCCCTCCAAAGCCCCCCTAAACCCTCTCAAACCCCTTCAAATCCCCCCAAAGCCCCCCCAACCTTCTCAAATCCCTCCAGACCCCCCTTAAAGCCCCTCAAAACCCCCCAAAGCCCCCCAGATCCCCCTTAAAGCCCCCCAAACCTTCTCAAACCCCTCCAGATCCCCCCAAATCCCCCCTAAACCCTCTCAACCCCCCCCCCAGATCCCTCCAAAGCCTTCCCAGATCCTCCCAAATCCTCCCCAAACCCCTCCAGATCCCCCTAAAGCCCCTAAAACCTCCCCAAATCCCCCCCAAACCCCTCCAGATCCCCCCCAGATCCCCCTTAAAGCCCCAAATCCCCCCCAGATCCCCCCCAGTGTCCTAACCAGCCTCGTCCAGGATGAACCCCCCGTGCCGGGGTTTCTTGGCCGGGCGATCGTCGTCCTCCTCCTCCTCCTCCTCCTCATCGTACTCCTCCTCCTCTTCCTCCTCCTCCTCCTCCTCCTCCTCCTCGGCCTCGTCCTTCCCGCTGCCGGCGCCGCGCTGCTCCGAGCCCTGGGGGGATACACCCAAAATACACCAAAAATACCCAAAAATACACAAAAATAGCCCAAAAATAGCCCAAAATGCACCAGAAATAGCCCAAAATGCACCCGAAATAGCCCAAAATAGGCCAAAATAGCCCAAAATAGCCCAAAATGCACCAGAAACAGCCCAAAATAGACCAGAAATAGCCCAAAAGAGCCCCAAAATGCACCAAAATAGCCCAAAATACACCAAAAATACCCTGAAAACCCCCCCAGAAAACACCCAGGACCCCCCAAACCCCCCCTAAAAGCGCCTGGGATATCCCAAAAAAAACACCCCAAAAACCCCCAGGATCCTCAAAACCCCCCAAAAACCACCTGGACACCCAAACAAACCGCCTGGGATCCCCCCCAGGGAAATAAATGAGGGAAAATGGGGAAAAAACAACTGAAAAATAGAAAAAAAAGGAGAAAAAACGGGAGAAAAACAGGGAAAATACAGAAAAAAGGGGCAGAAATGTGGAAAAAGTACGGAAAAAACGGGGAAAAAATGGAAAGAAAAAGGGAAAAAATCGGGGAAAATATGAAAAAAAGTAGGAGAAAGAAAGGAAAATATAGAAAAAAAAATGGGAAAAAGGAGGAAAATTGTAAAAAAAAAAGGGGAAAAATCGGAAAAAAAAAGGAAAAAGAGGAGGAAAAAAATGGGGAAAAATAGGGGGAAAAATAGGAAAAAAAAAAAAGAGGAAAAATTATGAAAGTATGGGGAAAAAAATGGGGAAAAAATGGGAAAAAATGGGGGAAAATGGAGAAAAAAAATCAGGAAAAAATGGGAAAAAAATCAGGAAAAAATGGGGAAAAAATCAGGAAAAAATGGGGAAAAAATCAGGAAAAAATGGGGAAAAAAAAGCAGGAAAAAAAAGGGAAAAAAGGAGGAAAATCCCCCTGAGTGCTCAGTGTCACCTCGTTGTCCTCGGCCTCGTCACTGCTGCGCTCGCTCTCCTCCTCAGAGAAGTTGCTCTCCTCGCTGTCAGACATCCTCACTGCCCTGGGGGGACACGGGGAGGCTCTCAGGGGGTCTGGGGGGATTTGGGGGGTCTGGGGACAATTTGGGGGTCTCTGAGGGATCTGGGAAGAATTTAGGGGGGTCCTGAGGGCTTTGGGGGGGAATTGGGGGGGGTCTGAGGGGGATATGGGGGGATTTGGGGAGGGTCCTCAGGGGTTTTGGGGGAGATTTGGGGGGTCTGAGGGGGATATGGGGGGATTTGGGGAGGGTCCTCAGGGGTTTTGGGGGGGATTTGGGGGGTCTGTGAGGGATTTGGGGTGTCCTGAGGGGTCGGGGGGGATTTGGGGGGTCTGGGGAGAATTTGGGGGAATCCTGAGGGGATTTGGAGTGCCCTGAGGGGTTTTGGGGTCTCTGAGGGGTCTCGGGGTGCCCTGAGAGATCTGGAGGGGTTTTGGGGTGTCCTGAGGGGTCTCTGAGGGACTTTGGGGTGCCCTGAGGGGTCTCTGAGGGCTCTGAGGGGTTTTGGGGTGCCCTGAGGGGTTTTGGGGTGCCCTGAAGGGTCTCTGAGGGACTTTGGGGTGCCCTGAGGGGTCTCTGAGGGCTCTGAGGGGTTTTGGGGTGCCCTGAGGGGTCTCTGGGGTGCCCTGAAGGGTCTCTGGGGTGCCCTGAGGGGTCTCTGAGGGCTCTGAGGGGTTTTGGGGTGCCCTGAGGGGTTTTGGGGTGCCCTGAAGGGTCTCTGGGGTGCCCTGAGGGATCTCTGAGAGCTCCGGGGGAGTTTGGGGTGCTCTAAGGGGTTTTGGGGTGCCCTGAGGGATCTCTGAGGGCTTTGAAGGGTCTCGGGGATCTCTGAGGGGATTTGAGGTGCCCTGAGGGATCTCTGAGGGCTCTGAGGGTTTTTGGGGTCCCTGCGGGGTCTCTGAGGTGTTTTGGGGTGCCCTGAGGGGTCCCTGCGGGGTCTCTGAGGGGATTCAGGGTGCCCTGAGGGGTCCCCGAGGGCTCCCTGAGGGCCCCCCGGCCGCTCTCCCGCCTCCTCCTCCCGCTCCGCACCTTGGCCCGGCCCGGCCGGACTCCGCCGCTCTCGGTGTGTCTCTCACTCCTCCCCGGGCTCTCCCCGGAGCGGGTTCGGTGCCTGTGGTGGTTCCGGGGTCGATCCCGGGGCTCCTTTGGGCGATTCCCGGTTCCCGTTCCCGGCCCGGGCCCCGCGTCCCTTCCCGCCCCGTGTTCTCGCGAGATTTCCCGCCCTTTCCTCTCGCGAGGTTTCCAGTCCCCCCCCCCCTTTGGGACGGCGGCGCGAGAGGCTCAAAAAGGCTCCGGGCGCGATTCGTCTCTTCCAATTATTTATTTATTTATGGTGATGGCGTCACCAGCGCTGGCAGTGACGTCACGGCGAGTCCCCCCCTCTCCCGGGCTCCCCCCCAAACCGTAACGGCATGCACAGAAAAAAAAAAAAAAACAAGAAGCGAGAACACAAAACTTTTATTTATATAAAATAAAATAATAAAAAAAAAAGTTTCATCCCAAAAGTCCCAAGTCCGGTGGCCCCAAAATGATCCCCCCGCGATTTCGGTGAGGGGTCGCACCCAAAATGCTGCACTGGGATCGTGTTAACCCCCCAGGAACAGCCCCGAGCTCTGCCCACCCCACCCAGGGAGAGATTTGGGGTCCCAAAAACCCCCCAGAACCCCCCAAAAACCACCCCAAAAACTGGACAGTGGGGCCAGACCCCCAAACTCAGCCCAAGCCCACCCCTGAACTGACCGCCGAACCCCAGGAACGTGCTGGGGGGGTGGCCTAGGGGGGTCTCAGCCCCCCAAAACCCTGTCAGGGACACCCCAAACCCCATCAGGACCCCCCAAACACCATCAGGACCCCCCAAACCCCCTCAGGACCCTCCAAATTCATCAAGACCCCCCCAAACCCCCCTCAGGGCCCCCCCGGTGGGGGCAGCCTGCCCGTGATCCTGTTGGTGCCCTCCAGCACCCCCCCATAAATCCCCTCAGAGACCCCCCCAAAGCCCCTCAGGACCCCCCAAAGCCCCCCAAAATCCATCAGGACCCCCCAAATCCCCTCAGGGCCCCCCCGGTGGGGGCAGCCTGCCCGTGATCCTGTTGGTGCCCTCCAGGACCCCCCCCTAAATCCCCTCAGAGACCCCCCAAATCCCCTCAGGACCCCCCAAAGCCCCCCAAATCCTGTCAAAGACCCCCCAAATCCCCTCAGGGCCCCCCCGGTGGGGGCAGCCTGCCCGTGATCCTGTTGGTGCCCTCCAGCAGCGCGTTGTGGATGTCCTTGGCCCCGGCGATCTGCGCCTTGAGCAGGGGCAGGTATTGGCTGTAGGGGAGGGGCTCCGAGGCCGGGACCCCCCCGGGAGCCCCCTCGCCCTTGGGGGCCGCAGGGACCAGCCCCGGGGCGTGTTTGGCGCTGTCAAAGCTCTGGGACAGGCACTCGTGGGCCAGGCGCTGAAAAAATAGGGGTGGGGGGTCAGTGGGGGGGTTTTGGGGGGGTCTTGAGGGGGTTTCAGGGGGTTTGGAGCAGATTTGGGGGGGTTTGGGGGGGTCTTGAGGGGATTTCAGGAGAGCTGGACGGGATTTGGGGGAGTTTGGGAGGGCTGAGAGGGGTTTTGGAGCAGTTTGGGGTGATTTTAGGGTTATTTGGGGGATGTTTTAGGTTATTTTTGGAGTTATTTTGGGGTTGGTTTTGGGGTTATTTTTTGGATTATTTTTGGGTTATTTTTGGAGTATTTTTGAGGTTATATTTGGGTTATTTTTTGGGCTATTTTTGGGCTATTTGGGGGGTCATTTTTGGGTAATTTTTGGGGCTATTTTTGGGTTATTTTGGGGATATTTTTGGGTTATTTTTGAGGTTATTTTTGGGTTATTTTGGGGGTTATTTTTGGGCTGTTTGGGGGGTTATTTTGGGGGTTATTTTTGGGTTACTTTCGGGTCATTTTGGGGTGAGTTTGGAGTTATTTTTGGGGTATTTTTGGGTTATTTTGGGGCGATTTTTGCGGTATTTTTGGCTTATTTTTGGGGTCATTTTGGGGTTATTTTTGGGCTATTTCTGGGGTATTTTGGGGCTATTTTTGGGTGATTTTTGGGGTGATTTTTGGGCTATTTTGGGTCTCTCTCTGACTCACCAGGCACAGCTCCAGCTGGTCACAGAGGGCGTAAAACTCCTCCAGGCTCTTGTCAAAGCGCTGCAGGGCCCCGTCGGCGCTTTTCCTGCAGGAAACTGGGGATACTGGGGGGACTGGGGGGACTGGGGGGACTGGGGGGGACTGGGGGGGACTGGGGGGACTGGGAGGGACTGGGGAGACTGGGGGGACTGGGGGGACTGGGGGGACTGGGAGGGACTGGGCTGAAATGGGATGGACTGGGATGACTGGGAGTGTCACTGGGATGGACTGAGGGGACACTGGGATGAACTGGGATGAACTGGGAGGTCACTGGGATAAACTGGGAGGGCACTGGGATGAACTGGGATGAACTGGGAGGTCACTGGGATAAACTGGGAGGGCACTGGGATGAACTGGGATGAACTGGGAGGGCATTGGGATGAGCTGGGATGGACTGGGGGGTCACTGGGATGAACTGGGATGGACTGGGATGAACTGGGGGGTCACTGGGATGAACTGGGAGTGGACTGGGAGTGGACTGGGATGGACTGGGAGGGACTGGGAGCGTCACTCACTGTCCGTTGTCGATGTTGGAGTTCTGCACCAGGTTCTGGGCCGCCACTTTCATCAGAGTCTGGGGGACACGGGGGGACGATGAGGGGCCATGGGGGGACATGGGGGGACCCCCAAAAACGCCGGGGGACCCGCCTGGATGGACACGCCCCCTCCGGGAAACCCCGCCCATTCCCAGTGGAAAACCCCGCCCATCATATGCATAAACACCGCCCATCATATGCATAAACTCCGCCCTCCCCGGCGTAAAACCCCGCCCATTCTCTGAGCAAACCCCGCCCATTCACATGCATAAACACCGCCCATTCCAGGCGGCAAACCCCGCCCACTCCCGCTCTAAGCCCCGCCCCCTTTGCTAAGCCCCGCCCACCTGCAGGCTCTCCTTCAGCTGGGGCAGCAGGAGGCGGAACCGCTGAACGGGATCAAAGTCCTGCGCCTGCGTGGCCGCGGCCTGTGCGGGCAGCGCGGGGCCCTGTGAGGCCCCCGGGGGCGGCCCCGGCCCCGCTCCGGGTCCCGCCGCCGCTCCGGGTCCCGCGGGGGCCGCGGGAGGCCCCGGGCCCGGCCCGGCCTGAGGCGGCGGCGGCGCCGCCATGGTGTCCGCGACTTCCGGCGCGCCGGGGAGGAAGTGACGACACTGAGAGCGCGCCGGAAGCGGAAGTAGCCGGCGAAGATGGCGCCCACCATCCAGACGCAGGCGCAGCGCGATGAGCCCGGGCACCGGTAACGGCCGTGACGTCACCGCCGTGACGTCACAATGCCGCCCGCCGAGCTGGGGGGGGCGAGGGGGGAAGGGTGGGGAAGGGTGGGGGGCTTCCCGGCTTCCCCCGTGACGTCATCGCGGTTTTTTGGGGGGGAAAGGCGAATAACGGGGGTTCCCCGGTGACGTCACGGAGACGTTCTGTGACGTCATGATGCGCCCCCCACTCTCCGCAGGCCGAGCTCGCACCGGACCCTCCCGGAGAGGTGAGTGAGGGGGGTCCCGGGGCGGTTTTGGGGTGAAATTCCCCATTTTTGGGGTGAAATCCCCGATTTCTGGGGTGAATCCCGGTGATTGGGGGTCCCCGATCCTCTCCCCGCCAGGTCCGGGGTGGTTTGCCGGGTGAAGTTCTGTAACAGCCTCCCCGACATCCCCTTCGACCCCAAATTCATCACCTACCCCTTCGACCAGAGCAGGTACCGGGACACGGGAGGGTTTGGGGGGAATTTGAGGAGATTTCAGGTGTTTTTTGGGTGATTTTGGGGTGGTTTGGGGGTTGGTTTTAGGGCTGATTTGGGGCTGATTTCGGGCTGGGTTTGGGGTGTTTTTCAGGCTGATTTGGGGCTGATTTCAGGGTGGTCTTTGGGCTGATTTTGGGCTGATTTTGGGGCTGATTTTGGGCTGATTTCGGGCGGGTTTGGGGTGATTTTGGGGCTGATTTTGGGGCTGATTTCGAGGTGTTTTTGGGCTGGTTTTTGGGCTGGTCTGGGAGTGTTTTGGGGCAGTTTTTTGGTTGTTTTTGTGGCTGTTTTGGGGCTGATTTCGAGGTGCTTTGGGGCTGGTTTGGGGGCGGGTTTTGGGCTGATTTTGGGAGGTTTTGAGCTGATTTTGGGTCTGATCTGTCCCCAGGTTTGTGCAGTACAAGGCCACGTCCCTGGAGAAGCAGCACAAACACGATTTGCTGACGGAGCCCGACCTGGGGGTGACCATCGACCTCATCAACCCCGACACCTACAGGATCGACCCCGGGGGTGAGCGGGGCTGGGACCCCCAAAACTGACCCCAAAGTGACCCCAAACTGACCCCAAAACTGACCCCGACACGTACAGGATCGACCCCGGGGGTGAGGGGCTTGAACTGACCCCAAAGTGACCCCAAAGTGACCCCCAGACTGACCCCGACACCTACAGGATCGACCCTGGGGGTGAGGGGGCCAAAAACTGCCCTAAACTGCCCAAAACTGACCCTAAAAGTGACCCCAAAGACCCCCAAAGTGACCCCAAACTGACTCTGAACTGACCCCTGGGGGTGGGTGGGGTTGGGACCCCAAAATTACCCCAAAACTGATCCCAAAGTGACCCTGAACTGACCCTAAAAGTGACCTTAAGATTGACCCCAAAGTGAGCCCAAACTGACCCCAAAGTGACCCCAAAACTGATCCCAAAGTGACCCTGAACTGACTCCAGAACTGACCCCAATCTGACCCTGAAATTACCCCAATTTTGGGTCTTTTTTGCCCAAATTTGGGTTTTTTTGCCCCAATTTGGGGTTTTTTTCCCAAATCTGTTTATTTTTTCCCCAACCCGTCAGTGCTGCTGGACCCGGCTGACGAGAAGCTGCTGGAGGAGGAGATCCAGGCCCCCACCAGCTCCAAGAGGTGACCCCAGACCCTTTTGGGACCCCCAGACCCTTTTGGGGCCCCAGACCCTTTTGGGACCCCCAGACCCTTTTGGGGCCCCCAGACCCTTTTGGGGCCCCAGACCCTTCCTGGGATCCCCCAGACCCTTTTGGGATCCCCCAGACCCTTTTGGGGCCCCCAGACCCTTCTTGGGATCCCCCAGACCCTTTTGAGACCCCAAAACCCCTTCCTGGGATCCCCCAGACCCTTTTGGGGCCCCCAGACCCTTTTAGGATCCCCCAGACCCTTTTTGGGGCCCCCAGACCCTTTTGGGATCCCCCAGCCCCTTTTGAGACCCCAAAACCCCTTCCTGGGATCCCCCAGCCCCTTTTAGGGTCCCCCAGCCTCATTTTGGGGTCCCCCAAACCCTTTTTGGACCCCCCAAACCCCATTTTGGGATCCCCCAGACCCTTTTGAGACCCCAGAACCCCTTCTTGGGATCCCCCAGCCCCTTTTAGGGTCCCCCAGCCTCATTTTGGGCTCCTCCATCCCCTTTTTGGACCCTCCAAACCCCATTTTGGGGTCCCTCAGCCCCATTTTAAGACCCCCAAATCCCACTTTAGGATCCCCAAATCTTTTTGGGGTCCCCCAGCCCCTTTTAGACCCCCCCAACCCCATTTTAAGACCCCCCCAACCCCATTTTTGGCGTCCCCAAACCCCTTTTTGAGACCCCAACCCCATTTCTGGGATCCCCAACCCCATTTTTGGGCTCCCCAAACCCATTTTTGGTGTCCCCAACCCCATTTTTGGGGCCCCCAAACCCATTTTTGGGTCCTAAACCCCATTTTTGAGACTCCAACCCCATTTTTGAGACCCCAAACCCATTTTTGAGACCCCAATCCCATTTTTGGTGTCCCCAACCCCATTTTGGTGTCCCCAACCCCATTTTTGGGTCCCCAAACCCATTTTGGTGTCCCCAACCCCATTTTTGGGGTCCCTAAACCCATTTTTGATACCCCCAACCCCATTTTTGATGTCCCTAAATCCATTTTTGGGGTCCCCAACCCCATTTTTGGGGTCCCTAAACCCATTTTTGATACCCCCAACCCCATTTTGGTGTCCCCAACCCCATTTTTGGGTCCCCAAACCCATTTTGGTGTCCCCAACCCCATTTTTGGTGTCCCCAACCCCATTTTTGGGGTCCCCAACCCCATTTTGGGGGTCCCCAGGTCCCAACAACACGCCAAGGTGGTGCCCTGGATGCGCAAGACCGAATACATCAGCACCGAGTTCAACAGATACGGCGTGTCCAACGAGAAACCCGAGGTCAAGTGAGTCTTTTCGGGATTTTTTTGGGTGTTTTAGGGGTTTCTGAGGTTTTAGGATTTTTTTTGGATTTTTTTGGGATTTGTTGGAGATTTTTTTAGGGATTTTTTTGGGGTTTTATTGGGGGTTTTTTGGGTTTTTTGGGGTTTTTTTTGGTGGGTACATCAGCATTGATATGACGTGTCCAACGAGAAACCCGAGGTCAAGTGAGTCTTTTCGGGATTTTTTTTTGGGGTTTTTGGGGTTTTAGGATTTTTTGGGAATTTTTTTGTGTTTTTTTGGGGATTTTTTGGGACCTTTTTTGGGAGGTTTTTTGGGGAGTACGTCAGCACCGAGTTCAACCAATATAATGAGAAACCCGAGGTCGAGTGAGTCACTTTGGGGGTTTTTTGGGGTGTTTTTTGGGTTTTAGGATTTTTGGGGGGGGGTTTGGGCAGTTTTAGGGTTTTTTTAGGGGTTTTGGGGGGTTTTTTGGGTGATTTTTGGGTGGTTTTTGGGGTGTTTGGTGGTGATTCTCTGGATGGTTTTTGGATAATTTTGGCGAGATTTTTGGGACAGTTTTGGGGTATTTTTGGTGAGTATTTTGGGATGATTTTGGGGCAATTTTGGGGACAATTCTGGGGCAATTCTGGGACAGTTTTGGGGACAGTTTTGGGGTGACTTTGGGATAATTCCAGGGCGATTTTGGGGACAATTTTGGGACACTTTTGGGGTAATTCTGGGACACTTTTGGGAATATTTTGGGGAATATTTTGTGGTAATTTTGGGGACAGTTTTGGGGTGATTTTGGGACACTTTCGGGGACAGTTTTGAGGCGATTTTGGGATAATTTTGGGGCACTTTTGGGGACAATTTTGGGGACAATTTTGGGGCGATTTGGGGACAATTTTGGGATAATTCTGGGGCACTTTTGGGGACAATTTTGGGGTGATTTTGGGACACTTTGGGAATATTTTGGGGAATGTTTTTTGGTGATTTTGGGGGCAAATTTGGGGTGATTTTTGGGAGTATTTTGGGGTAGTTATGGGACAGTTTTGGGGTGATTTGGGATGATTTTGGGACACTTTTGGGGACAATTTTGGGGTGATTTTGGGGATATTTTGGGGACAATTTTGGGGTGATTTTGGGGATATTTTGGGACACTTTTGGGGATATTTTGGGGACAATTTTGGGTATAATTTTGGGACAATTTTGGGACACTTTTGGGGATATTTTGGGGACAATTTTGGGGTGATTTTGGGGATATTTTGGGACACTTTTGGGGACAATTTTGGGTATAATTTTGGGACAATTTTGGGACACTTTTGGGGATATTTTGGGGACAATTTTGAGGTGATTTTGGGATAATTTTGGGACACTTTTGGGGATATTTTGGGGACAATTTTGGGGTGATTTTGGGGATATTTTGGGACACTTTTGGGGATATTTTGGGGACAATTTTGGGTATAATTTTGGGACAATTTTGGGACACTTTTGGGGATATTTTGGGGACAATTTTGGGGTGATTTTGGGGATATTTTGGGACACTTTTGGGGATATTTTGGGGACAATTTTGGGGTGATTTTGGGGATATTCTGGGGCGATTCTGGCGTGAGCCCAGCGCTCTCCCGGCAGGATCGGGGTGTCGGTGAAGCAGCAGTTCACAGAGGAGGAGATTTACAAGGACAGGGACAGTCAAATCGCCGCCATCGAGAAAACCTTCGACGACGCCCAGAAAGCGGTCGGGGCTCGGGGGGAATTTTGGGGGGATTTTTGGGGGGATTTGGAATTTTTGGGGGGATTTTGGGGGATTTTGGGGTCGATTTTGGGATTTTGGGGGGATTTTGGAGATTTTTGGGGGTGATTTTGGAAGTTTTGGGGGCGATTTTAGGGATGGTTTGGGGATTTTGGGGGGATTTTTGAGGAGGTTTTGGGATTTTTGGGAGGTTTGGGGCTGATTTTGGGATTTTGGGGAGGTTTTGGGATTTTGGGGATTTTTGGGGGGGTTTTGGAGAGTTTCAGGGTTGATTTTGGGAGGTTTGGGGCTGATTTTTGAAGTTTTGGGGGTGATTTTTGGAGGTTCTGGGACGATTTTTGGGATGGTTTGGGAAATTTGGGGGGATTTTGGGGGAAGTTTTGGGATTTTTGGGGGGATTTGGGGGGAGTTTTGAGGGATTTGGGGATTTTGGAGGGATTTGGGGATTTTGGGTTAATTTTGGAGAGTTTTGGGCTGATTTTGAGAGGTTTGGGGAGGATTTTCAGGATGATTTTGGGTGATTTTTTGGCTTTTTTTGGGTGAGTTTGGGACCCATTTTAGGGGTTTTTTTGAGGGCTGATTTTGGGGGGTCTCTGGGTGGGTTTTTAGCTGGTTTTGGGGAGGATTTTGGGGTTTTTGGGGCTGTTTGAACCCCCGTTTCCCCCCCAGATCACTCAGCACTACAGCAAACCCCGCGTCACCCCCCTGGAGGTGATGCCCGTCTTCCCCGACTTCAAGGTGGGTTTGGGGACCCCAAAATTCAAATTTTATCCCCCCAAATCCCCGTTTTCCATCTCCGATTTTTCCCCATTTTTTGCCTTTTTTTTCCTGTTTTTTTCCCTTTTTTTGTCCTGTATTTTTCTCCTTTTTTTCCCCATTTTTTCCCTGTTTTTACCCCATTTCTTCCCCATTATTCCCTCATTTATTCCCGATTTTCCCCCTTTTTTTTCTCATTTTGTCCCTGTTTTGTTTCTGTTTTTTCTCCATTTTCTCTCATTTTTCCCCTGTTTATTTCCCCCATTTATTCCCCATTTCTTCCCCATTTTTTCCCCACTTTTTCCCCATTTTTTCACCATTTTTTCCTCCCCATTTTTTCCCCATTTTTCCCCATTTTTCCCATTTTTCCCCATTTTTCCCATTTTTTCCCCATTTTCCCCCCATTTTCCTCCATTTTTCCCCATTTTTTCCCCATTTTTTCTCCATTTTCCCCCATTTTTCCCCATTTCCCCCCATATTTTTTCCCTGTTTTTTCCCATTTTTTTCTCATTTTTCCCTATTTTCTCTCCCATTTTCTCCCTGTTTTTTCTCCATTTTTCCCCATTTTTTCCCCATTTTTTCCCCATTTTTTCCCCATTTTTTCCCCATTTTTTCCCATTTTTTTTCTCATTTTTCCCCATTTTTTCCCCATATTTTTCCCCATTTTTCCCCATTTTTTCCCCCATTTTTCCCCCATTTCCCCCCCCATTTTTCCCCGTTTTCCCCCATATTTTCCCTCACATTTCCCGGTTATTTCTCTCCCCAGATGTGGATCAACCCCTGTGCCCAGGTGATCTTTGACTCGGACCCGGCGCCCAAGGACACGTCGGGCCCGGCGGCGCTGGAGATGATGTCCCAGGCCATGATCAGGTCTGGGGGCCAAAAACACCCAAATTCCTGCTTTGGGACCCCAAAATGCCCCAAATTTCTGTTCTGGGACCCCAAATTCCCCCCTGGGACCCCAAAATTTACCCCCAGGACCCCAAAATCCCCCAAATTCCAAACCTGGGACCTCAAAAATCCAAATCTGGGACCCCAAAATCCACCCCTGGGACCCCAAAATTCCCAAATTCTGCTCTGGGATCCCAAAATACCCCAAATTCCTGTCCTGGGACCCCAAATCCCACCCTGGGGACCCCAAACCTCCCAAATTGCAACCCTGACCCCCCAAATCTCCCCTCTGACCCCCCAAATCCCCCCTTTAGGGGGATGATGGACGAGGAGGGGAACCAGTTCGTGGCCCTGGGGACCCCAAATCCCCCAAATCCCCCCTCTGACCCCCAAATCCCCCCTCTGACCCCCCAAATCCCCCCTGACCCCCCAAATCCCCCCTTTAGGGGCATGATGGACGAGGAGGGGAACCAGTTCGTGGCCCTGGGGACCCCAAATCCCCCAAATCCCCCCTCTGACCCCCAAATCCCCCCTGAACCCCCAAATTCTCCCTCTGACCCCCCAAATCCCCCATTAGAGGGATGATGGACGAGGAGGGGAACCAGTTCATGGCCCTGGGGACCCCAAATCCCCCAAATCCCCCCTCTGACCCCCAAATCCCCCCTGAACCCCCCAAATCCCCCCCAAATAGGGGCATGATGGACGAGGAGGGGAACCAGTTCGTGGCCTATTTCCTGCCCGTGGAGGAGACGCTGCGCAAACGGAAACGGGACCAGGAGGACGACGTGGACTACGCCCCCGAGGACGTGTGAGGGACCCCGAAAACTGCCTTGGGGGGGCCAAAAATCCCTCTGGGGACCCCAAAAATAGCCTTGAGGGGCCAAAAAACACACCTGGGGGGGTCAAAAACACACCTGGGGGGCCAAAAATCCCTCTGGGGACCCCGAAAACAGCCTTGGGGGGCCCAAAAACCCCCTGGGGGGCCCAAAAACAGCCCTGGGGACCCCAAAACCTCCCTGAGGACCCCCCAAAAACCCTGCAGGACCCCAAAAAACTGGGGAGGGGGGTCTCAAAAACCTGGAGGGGACCCCAAAATCCCCATCCCCTCCCCAGGGTCATTTTTTTGGGATTTTTGGGCAGTTTTGGGGTGAATTTTTGGGCAGTTTTTGGGTGATTTTTGGCTCATTTTTTTCGGGATTTTGGGCAGTTTTTGGGGCTCCCCGGGCCCTCCCCGAGCCCCCTGTGTCCCCCTCCCCAGGTACGACTACAAGATCGCCCGGGAGTACAACTGGAACGTGAAGAACAAGGCCAGCAAAGGCTACGAGGAGAATTATTTCTTCATTTTCCGCGAGGGGGACGGAGTTTATTACAACGAGCTGGAGACCAGGTGGGGCTGGGGGCTCTGGGGGGGCACTGGGAGGGTCCCTGAGATGTTTTTGGGGGTCCCTGAGGGGTTTTGGGGGGTCCATGAGGTGGTTTTGGGGCTCCTTTGGGGGTCCCTGAGGTATTTGGGGGTCCCTGAGAGTCCCTAAGGTGTTTTTGGGGGTCCCCGGGCTGGTTTTGGGGCTCCCTGGGCTGTTTTTGGGGGGTCTCTGATGGTCTGGGGGGCTCCCTGATGGTCTGGGGGTGTCCCCTCGGTATTTTGGGGTCCCCCTGACCCCCCTGACCCCCTTTTCCCCCCGCAGGGTCCGGCTGAGCAAGCGCCGCGCCCGGGCCGGGGTCCAGTCGGGCACCAACGCCGTCCTGGTGGTCAAACACCGCGACATGAACGAGAAGGAGCTCGAGGCCCAGGTGGGCTCCGGGGCTTTGGGGAGGGGTCTCAGGACCCCCCAGGACCCCCCTGACCCCCCTGCCCCCCCAGGAGGCGCGCAGGGCGCAGCTGGAGAACCACGAGCCCGAGGAGGAGGAGGAGGAGGAGATGGAGGCGGAGAAGGAGGCGGCGGGATCAGGTTTGGGGGGGGCCTGAAATCCCACTCCTCAAATTGTCCAAAATACCCCTACCTCAAATTATGCATCCCCAAAATCCCCCTCCTCAAAATCCCCAAATCCCCCTCCCCAAATTGTCTCCATTCCCAAAATCCCCCTCCTCAAAATCCCCAAATCCCCCTCCCCAAATTCTCCAATTTCACACCCCAAATCCCCATCCCCGAATTCCCCCTCCTCAAAATCCCCCCTCCCCAAATCCCCCCTTCCCCAATTCCCTGCCTATTCTGGGGGCTTCCAGCCCCCTTTGAAGACCCCTCCCCAAATTCCCTCGTCTCCAAATCCCCCTTCCCCAATTCCCTGCCCTCTTTGGGGGTGTCCCACCCCCCTGACTCCCCCTCCCCAAATTCCCCAAATCTCCCCCTCGCAGACGAGGAGCGGCCCAAGGGCAGCGAGGAGGAGGAGGAGGAGGAGGAGGAGGAGGCCGAAGGCTCGGGCTCGGAGCGCGGGGGCGGCTCCTCCCGCAGCGAGGATGAGGATGAGGAGGAGGAGGAGGAGGAGGAGGAGGAGGAAGAGGCCAGGGGGGCCCGCGGGGGTCGCCGGGGGGGCAGCGACGCCGCCAGGGCCGCCCGCGACCAGGAGGAGATTTTCGGCAGCGACAACGACGAGGAGGAGGAGGAGGAGGAAGAGGAGGAGGAGGAGGAGGAGGAGGAAGGCAGCGAGAGGGGGGGCCCAGCCCCTCACAGCCCCCCCAGGCTCAGCCCCAGCGAGGAGGAGGAGGAGGAGGAGGAGGAGGAGGAGGAAGAGGAGGAAAGTGGCAGCGACGGCTCCGAGTCTTCCAGCGAGTGAGGAGGGGGTGACACCCCAAAAAAATCAAATTCCACACTCACCAAAATCCCCCCCTGGGCTCCTCCAGCGAGTGAGGAGGGGGTGACCCCACACCCCCCAAAAATCCAAATTCCACACTCAGCAAAATCCCCCCCAGGGCTCTGAGTCCTCCAGTGAGTGAGGAGGGGGTGACACCCAAAAAAATCCAAATTTCACATTCAACAAACTCCCAAAAATCCAAATTCCACACCCAACAAACTCCCCCTGGGCTCCTCCAGTGAGTGAGGAGGGGGTGACACCCCAAAAAAATCCAAATTCCACACCCAACAAAATCCCCTGGACGTGTTTTTGGGGGTAAAAAATCCCCCCCACTCCAAAATCTCCCACACCCCAAAATCCAAAATTCTCCCCACCCCAAATTCCCCCTCCTTGAGCCCCATTTTGGGGTAAAAATCCTTCCCCCCCGCCCCCCCCCCAGCCCCATTTTTGGGGTAAAGGACAATCGGGGGCGGTTTTTGTGTTTAATGAGGTCAGTGGTTCCCAGCCGTATCATAACAAAAGGATTCGTAATAAAATGTGTCCAAAAATAACAATTTTTTTGGTTTGTTTTATTCTATTTCTTCCCTAAAATCCCGGGAATTCCGTTCCCAAAATCCTGAGGCTTTTTCTCTCTAAAATGATTTTTATTGAGGAAAATTTTCAGGGAAAATCAGGGAATGTTAGAGGGGAAAATCAAGGAATATTTAGGGGGAAAATCAGGCAATTTTTGGGGAAAAATCAGGGAATATTTGGGGGAAAATCAGGGAATTTTTGGGAGAAAACCAGGGAAGTTTTGGGAGAAAATCAGGGAATTTTGGGGGGAAAATCAGGGAATTTTTTGGGGAAAATCAGGGAATTTTGGGGGGCACTTTTGGTGATTTTGGGGGGAAATTTTTTGGGGAATTAATGGGAATTTTTGAGGGGATTTTTTTTGTGATTTTTGGGGGGATTTCTGGGGAATTTTTTTGTCAATTTTTAAGGATTTTTTGGGGAATTTTTTGGCAATTTTGGGGGAATCTTTGGGGCACTTTTGGTGATTTTTGGAGGCATTTTTGGGGAATATTTAGGGACATTTACGGTAATTTTTGCGGCCCCTCCTGGAAGTGCTGCAGCGGGTAGTGCTCCCCGTAGGTCTCCAGGTGGATTCTGGGGTTGGGAAAAGAGCAAATTTGGGGCAAAAAAGAGCAAATTTGGGGCAGAAACCGGCGGATCTGAGCCCAGGGAATCCCCAGGAAAATTTGGGGAATTTTTTGGGAATTTTTTTGGGAATTATTGAGGAATTTCTGGGCAATTTTTGGGGGAATTTTTGGAGAATCTTTGGGGAATTAATGGGGAATTTTTGGGGCATTTTTAGGGAATTTCTGGGGAATATTTAGGGACATTTTTTGGGAATTTTTGGAGAATTTTTGGAGAATCTTTGGGGCACTTTTGGTGATTTTTTGGTGATTTTTTTTGGGAATTTTGGGGGAATTTTTGGGGGTTTTTTTGGTGATTTTTGGGGGAATTTTTTTAGGAATTTCTGGGGATTTTCGGGGAATATTTAGGGCCACTCAGGGTAATTTCTGGGGCTCCTGCTGGAAGTGCTGCAGCGGGTAGTGCTCCCCGTAGGTCTCCAGGTGCCGGCGCAGCTCCTCGCGCTGCCGGCGCAGCCTCGGCGGCATCTCCAGGTAAACGTCGGAGAAGAGCAGGTGAGGCGGCGGCTTCGGCTCCCGCTCCGCCTGCTCGAAGGCCTCCAGCACCTGGGGAAAAATGGCATTTTAGAGGTTTCCTACAGGGGAAAATCCCAAAGGTGCCCAGGGGGAAAAATTACAGTTTCCCGGCATCAAAATTCCCGCGTTTCCCGGAGATAAAAATTCACAGGTTTGTGTCCCGAAATAACAAAATTTGTGCCCAAAAATTCCCAGGTTTGTGCCCCAAAAATTCCCAGGTTTGTGTTCCAAAACCCCAGTTTGTGCCCCAAAAATCCCACGGTTTCCCAGCCAAAAATCTCAGTTTCCCAGTCCCAAAATCCCAGAGTTTCCCAGAGATAAAAATCCCAGATTTTGTGCCCCAAAATCCCAGTTTGTGCCCCAAAAATTCCCACATTTCCCAGCCCAAAATCCCCAGGTTTGTGCCCCAGAATTCCAGAGTTTCTCAGTCCCAAAAATCCCCGGGTTTGTGCCCCAAAACCCTGAGTATTTCCCACCCAAAAATCCCAGGGATTTTCCCCTAAAACTGAATATTACCCACCTAAAAATCCCCAAAACCTCCCTGCACAAATCCCAGGGATCCTTCCCCAAAATCCCCAAATTTCCCACCCCAAAACCCCACTGATCCTTCCCCAGAATCCCAATGACTTTTCTCCCCTAAACCCCAACGTTTTCTCTCCCAAACCCCTGAGGATTTTCCCCAAAATCCCAAATATTTCCACCCCAAAATCCCAAGGATTTCTCTCCCAAAAATCCCAACAATTTCTCTCTATAAACCCCAAGGATTTTTCCTCAAAATCCCAATGATTTCTTGCCCTAAATCCTGAGTATTTCCCACCACAAAATCCCAAGGATTTCTCTCCAAAAATCCCAACAATTTCTCTCTATAAATCCCAGGGATTTTTCCCCCAATTCCCAAATATTTCCACCCCAAAATCCCAATGATTTCCACCCCAAAATCCCAAGGATTTTTCTCCCAAAATCCCAACAATTTCTCTCTATAAACCCCAAGGATTTTCCCCAAAAATCCCCAATATTTCCCACCCCAAAACCGCAGCAATTTCCCACCCAAACCCTGAGGATTTTCCCAAAAACCCCGAATATTTCCAGCCCCAAAAATGCCAGATTTTCCCCCAAATGACCATTTTCCTGGAGCTCTTCCTCCAGGCCTTCTCCTGCTCCTCGTCCCACCAGCGGCGGCGGGTCATGTAGTGCCGCAGGCGGGAGATGGGGTGGTCCTGCTTGTCCCAGTAATTCACCTCGTCCACTGAGCGATAGGCAGAGCTGTCGTCGCTGGTGCTGTGGTGACCAATCCTGGGGAAAAAATGGGGATTAGGGGAAAAATAAACGGGGAAAAAATGGGGAGTTAGGGGAAAAAAACGGGGAAAATCGGTGGGGAAATGGGGGAGAAAATGAGGAATTAGGGGAAAAAAATCCGGGAAAAATCAGAGGAGAAATGGGGAAAAAATGGGGAAAAATCGGTGGGGAAATGGGAAAAAAAAATGGGGAAAATCGGGGAAAAAATGAAGAAAAAATCAGGGGGAAAATTGGAAAAAAATGGGGAAAATTGGGGAAAAAATGAAGAAAAAATCAGGGGGAAAACGGGGAAAAATGGGGGAAAAATTGGTGAGAAATGGGGAAAAAATTGGTGGGAAAATCAAGGGAAGGCAAAGCTGTCGTTGGTGGTGCTGTGGTGACCAATCCTGGGGGAAAAAATGGGGATTAGGGGAAAAAAAACGGGGGAAAAATGGGGATTTAGGGGAAAAAAATCCGGGGAAAATCGGGGGAGAAATGGGGAAAAAAATGGGGAAAAAATCAGGGGAAAAATGGGGGAGAAATGGGGAAAAAATCAGGGAATTAGGGAAAAAAAACGGGGGAAAATTGGGGGGAAAATGGGGAGAAAACGGGGAAAAATCAGGGAGAAAATGGGGGGAAAATGGGAAAAATTCATGGGAAAGGGGGGAAAAATGGGGAAAAAAATCTGGGGGAAAATGGGGGGAAATTGGTGAGAAAATCAGGGGAAAACTGGGGAAAAAATGGGGAAAAAATGGGGAAAAAATGGGGGAAAATGAAAAATCAATTTTTTTGGGGGGAAAACCCCTCTGAAAAATCAAATTTTTTGGGGAAAATCCCTCTAAAAAGTTGATTTTTTCAAAAAAGGTGATTTTTTTTCAGATAAACCCCTACAAAAAATATTTTTTTTTCAGGTAAACCCCTATAAAAGGTGATTTTTTTGGGATAAACCCCTATAAAAGGTAATTTTTTCGGGGTAAACCCCTACAAAAGGCGATTTTTTTGGGACAAACCCCCATAAAAAGCGGATTTGCTCACCGGTATGTCATGGCCTCGATGAGGAAGGGCTGGTTCTCGGCCACGGCGCGGCGCCGAGCCTCCCGCGTGGCGTTGTACACGGCGAACACGTCGTTGCCGTCGACGCGGATGGACAGCAGCCCGTACCCCGGGCCCCGCGCCGCTGGGACGGGAAATGGGGGTGAGAGTGGGGAAAAATCACCGAAAAATCCAGAGATTCTGTCCCAAAAATCCCAGAAATTTCACCCCCAAAAATCCCAATTTTTTTCCCCTTTTCTCCCCCTTATTTTTTTCCCCCATTTTCTCCCTGATTTTTTTCCCCCCATTTTTCCCAATTTTTTTACCATTATTCCACAGTTTTTTTTTTTTCCCCCCCCAGGATTTTTTTTCCATTTCCCCCCTGTTTTTACCTGATTTTTTTTCCCGATTTTCCCTGGGATTTTTCTCTTGTTTTTCCCTTTTTTTTTCCCCCCCTCCTTTTTTTTTTTTTCTCTTTTTTTTTTCTGTTTTTTCCCCCTTCTTCCCCCCCACCTTTACCCCTTTTTCCCCCCTGTTTTCCCCAATTCTTTTCCCTTTTTTTTTTTCTTTTTTTTTTTTTCAATTTTCTCTTTTTTTCCCCCATTTTCCCCTCACCTATCCCGTCCCCCCGGTACTGCTCGGAGGTGGGAGTGGAGATGGCACCAAACACCTCCCAAACATCCCCATTTTTTTCCCCATTTTTTCCCCATTTTTTCCCCCATTTCTCCCCGATTTTTCCCCCAATTTTCCCCGGGTTTTTTTCCCCAAATCCCCCATTTTTCCCCCCATTTTTCCCCCCATTTTTTCCCCATTTTCCCCTCACCTATCCCGTCGCCGCGGTACTGCTCCGAGGTGGGTGTGGAGATGGCGTAGCCGTTGTTGCGGCAGAAGAAGACGATGGGACACTCGAGGGTGGCGGCGAAGTTGAACCCGGCGTGGGCATCGCCCTCGCTCGCCGCCCCCTCCCCGAAATAACAGACCACGGCCCGGCTGGCGTCCGTGCGCTTGATGGCGTACGCCGCGCCCACCGCTGGGGAAAAACAACGGGGAAAAAAATGGAATTAGGGGGGAAAAGTATTGGGGAGTTGGGGGAAAAATGGGGGGAAATAATCCAGGAATTTGGGGAAAAATAGGGGGAAATAACTCAGGAATTTGGGAAAAATCAGAAGGAGATAACCTGGAGATCTGGGGAAGAAAAGGGGAATTAGGGGGAAAAAGTTATCGAGGGTTTGGAGGAAAATCAGGGGAATGAGGAGGGGAAAGTGCCCAGGGGTTTGGGGAAAAATAATTAGGAAATTCTCCGGGGATTTGGGAAAAAAATGGGGGGAATTCACAGGAAAAAACAGGGGAATTTCACGGGAAAAAAAGCCCCTGGGGATCTGGGGGAAAAGTGAGGAAAAATTGGAGGAGAAATCTCAGGGATTCAGGGGGAAAAAATGGGGAATTAGGAGGGAAAAGTTATCGGGGAGTTGGGGAAAAAATGGGAGGGGAATTCTCTGGGAAATTCGGGAAAAAATGGGGGGAAATAACCCGGGGATTCTGGGGAAAAAACAGGGGGAATGAGGAGGGGAAGGTTATCAGGAATTTGGGGGAAAAATGGGGGGAAATAACCCAGGAATTTGGAGAAAAGGGAGAAGAATTTTGGGGTGAAAAATCACCATCAGGAATTCACAAAAAAAGACGGGAATTCACTGGGGAGAATTTGGGGAGGGGGCAGAGGACACAGACAGGGGACAGGGGGACACGGGACAGCCCCAGGCGTCCCCAGGTGCGTCACCTTGCGGGATCTGCGTGGCCAGCGGGGACGAGATGGTGACGAAGTGTCTCTGGGGGCAGCCGTAGTGCACCGGCATCTGCCGGCCCTTGCCGGGGTCCCGGGCGTTCCCGTAGCACTGAGCCATGAACAGCTCCAGGGGGTACCCGCGGTACAGCAGCACACCTGGGGACACCTGGGTTACACCTGTGTCACACCTGTGTGACCTGGGGAACACCTGGGGAACACCTGTGTCATCTGTGCTAATGTCAGCCCCATCCCAGAGAGCCATGAACAGCTCCAGGGGGTACCCGCGGTACAGCAGCACACCTGGGGATACCTGGGTTACCTGGGGACACCTGGGTTACACCTATGTTATACCTGTGTGACCTGGGTAACACCTGTGCTATACCTGTATCACACCTGTGTAACCTGTGTCACACCTGTGTAACCATGAACAGCTCCAGGGGGTACCCCCGGTACAGCAGCACACCTGGGGACACCAGGGAGGGGTCACCTGTCTCACCTGTCCCAGGTGTCACTCACCTGTCTCACCTGTCCCAGGTGTGTCTTACCTGCCCCTCACCTGTCCCAGGTGTGCTCACCTGTCCCACTGCCCCTCACCTGTCCCCCACCTGTCCCAGGTGCCCCTCACCTGCCCCTCACCTGTCCCAGGTGTCTCACCTGCCTCCCGGTACTGGCCGAAGACGAGGTCGGCGGCGTCGAGGGCGGCGGCGCTGCCCACGTGGGTTCCCTCCTCGCCGTAGTTGGTCATGTAGAACGAGATCCGGCCCTGCAACACCTGCCCTGCTCACCTGGGCACACCTGGGCAGCCAGGTGAGCCACGGGGGAGGCCCAGGTGAGACCCCAGGGGAGTTCCACCCAGCTGAGCCCCCCAGTGAGCCCCCAGGTACCCCCCAGGTGTGTCCCAGGTGTCCCCAGGTGTCCCCAGGTGTGCCCAGGTGAGCGGGGCCGTACCTGGCGCTGGGACTCGTACAGGATCCTGTCCATGGTGTTGAGCAGAGTCATCGTCCTGTAGAGCTTCAGCACCTGCTCCTTGGGCAGCTGTGGGGACACCTGGGCGTCACCTGGGCACACCTGGGACACCTGGGGGACACCTGGGCACACCTGGGACACCTGGGGGACACCTGGCTGGGGCGTCACCTGTCCCAGCTCACCTGCTCCAGGTGTGTCAACTATCTTATGTCACTTGTGTCACTTGTCCCAGCTCACCTGTGTTACCTGTCCCAGGTGTCCCAGCTCACCTGAGGGTCCTCAGACTCCTGCAGCACCTGTCCCTGCCGGTCCATCACTCTGTACACCTGTGTTACCTGTCCCAGGTGTGTCACCTGTCCCAGGTGTGTCACCTGTCCCAGCTCACCTGTGTCACCTGTCCCAGGTGTCCCAGCTCACCTGAGGGTCCTCAGACTCTCTCAGCACCTGTCCCTGCCGGTCCATCACCCGGTACACCTGTCCCAGGTGTGTTACCTGTCCCAGCTCACCTGTGTCACCTGTCCCAGCTCACCTGTGTTACCTGTCCCAGCTCACCTGTGGGTCCTCAGACTCCCGCAGCACCTGTCCCTGCCGGTCCATCACCCGGTACACCTGTACACACCTGTCCCAGCTCACCTGAGGGTCCTCGGACTCCCGCAGCACCTGTCCCTGCCGGTCCATCACCCGGTACACCTGTGTTACCTGTCCCAGGTGTGTCACCTGTCCCAGCTCACCTGAGGGTCCTCGGACTCCCGCAGCACCTGTCCCTGCCGGTCCATCACCCGGTACACCGGGATCCCGGCCAGCACCTGGGGCTGGATGAACTCCAGACGTTCCGCGAACTCGGCCGAGGCCCCCGGGAACTGCGGCCGCTCCTCGGGGGATTCCTGGGGGGGGTTTGGGGACGTTTGGGGACGTTTGGGGACACAGGAATGGGACTGAGGGACAGGGGGATAGAGGTGGTACCGAGAGGGCTGAAAATCCCAAAAATTGCCCCAAAAACTGACCCTAAACTGCCCAAAAAATGCCCCAAAACTGACCCTAAAAGTGACCCAAAAGTGACCCAAAAGTGTCCCAAAAACTGCCCCAAAAAGGGACACTGTCCCCTGTCCCCTCCCTGTCCCTGTCCCCCTGTCCCCATTCCTGTCCCTGTCCCCTGTCCCTGTCCCCCCAGTGTCCCCCACTGTCCCCTGTCCCCTTTCAGTGTCCCCTCTCCCTGTCCCCCTGTCCCCATCCCTGTCCCTGTCCCCTCCTCTCCCTGTCCCCATCCCTGTCCCCCCAGTGTCCCCCGCTGTCCCCTCTCCCCTCAGTGTCCCCTGCTGTCCCCTGTCCCCATCCTTGTCCCCCCGGTGTCCCCGCTGTCCCCTGTCCCTGTCCCCTGTCCCCATCCCTGTCCCTGTCCCCTCCTCTCCCTGTCCCCATCCCTGTCCCCCCGGTGTCCCCGCTGTCCCCTGTCCCTGTCCCCTGTCCCCATCCCTGTCCCCCCGGTGTCCCCCATCAGTGTCCCCTGTCCCCGTGGCACTCACGGCCGTCCCCAGGAGCCGCCTCGGGACCAGCCCCGGGAGGCGCCGCCGCCACCGGAGCGCCCGCAGCGCCGCCATCTTCGCCGGGGGCGTGGCCAAAGGGGAGCGGCGGCCGCTGATTGGCTGCCCAGGGGGGCGGTGGGGAGGCGGCGGGGTCTGATTGGCCGCGGGGGGAGCGCGCGCGGCGGGGCTGTTGGGCGGGGTGGTGGCCACGCCCACCCATCAATACAGGGCGTGGCTTCATCTGACCACGCCCACAGATCAATAAAAGGTGTTTGTGTATTGCCACGCCCACCGAGCCATATAGTCTGTGTCAGGCCACGCCCACCGCATATACGGTATCTGACCACGCCCACTGATCTATATATGGAGTGTTTGGTCACGCCCACCAAGCCATATATTGTCTGGCCACGCCCACCGAACCATATATTGTCTGGCCACGCCCATCAAGCCATATATGGGGGTGTGGCCACGCCCACCGAGCCATACAGGGTGTCATTGGCTGGCCACGCCCACCAAACAGTATATAACATGTCGGTGGCTGGCCACGCCCACTGAGCCACATATGGAGTGTGCCTGGCCCCACCCCTAATTAACACCTGGACCTGGCCGCACCCCCTAATTACCATAAGGGGGCGTGTCCAATTGCCACCCCTTAAACTGGCCCCCATATTAGGGCGGGTCTCTGCTGGCCACGCCCCTTGAGTGACATCAGGGGGAATTTTCCCTCCAATCCCTCCCTCCCACCAAGCCACGCCCCCTCCTCGGCCACGCCCCTCCACACACAAGCCACGCCCCCTCGGGGGGAGGGTCCCTACATTTATTTTATATTTTTTGGGGGAGGGGGTTTGGGGGGCTCCAGGGGGGACAAATCAGGGCAGGAATAACTTAAAAATGTGGGCGGGGTCTCCGAGGTGGGCGTGGCCCGGGGTGGGCGGGGCCCGGGAGGGGGCGGGGCTTTATTTACAGACTGTACACGGTGGGGGTTGGGGGGGTCCCCAAAATGTTGGCACCGATGTCACGGACCCCCCGATGTCCCCAAGGGCCCCCCCAGATGTCCCCAAATTGAGGGGGGGGCGCGGGGGGGGGGTCCCAGCTCCGCTGGTCCCGTTTTGGGGGGGGGGTCCCGAATCCCTGGGGGGTCCTGGGGTCACCAAAGCCCCTGGGGGGGGTCCCAAAATCCCTGGGGGGTCCTGGGGGGTCCCAGTGTCACCAAAGTCCCCCGGGAGGGTCCCAGAGCTGCTGCAGGTGTCAAGAGGGGACCCCCCCCACACTGGGGAGGTTTTGGGGGGTCCCAGGTTTGTTCTGAGGGTCCCAATGCAATTCCGGGGGTCCCAGCCTGGTCCTGGGGTCCCGGGGGGGGGAGGCTGGGGGGTCCTGATGCAGTTCTGGGGGTCCTGGGGGGGTCCCAGGCTTGTTCAGGGGGTCTCGATCCAGTTCTAGGGGTCCAGGGGGGGTCCCAGGGGGTTCCAATCCGGTTCTGGGGGTCCTGATGTAGTTCTGGGGGTCCCAATCTGGTTCTGAGGGTCCCAGGGGGGTCCCAGGGGGTCCCAATGTAGTTCTGGGGGTCCCGGGGGGGTCCTGATGTACTTTTGGGGTTCCCAGTCCAGTTCTGGGGGTCTCGATCTGGTTCTGGGGGTCCTGATGCAGCTCTGGGGGTCCCAATTCGGTCCCGGGGGGTCCCAGGCTCCTTCTGGGGGTCCCGGGGGGTCCCAGGCTTGTTCTGGGGGTCCCGATCCGGTTCTGGGGGTCCCGGTCCAGTCCCAGGGGGTGGTCCCAGTCCAGTTCTGGGGGTCCCGGTCCAGGTGGGGGGTCCCAGGGCAGTGTTGGGGAGGGGGTGTCACAGCGCCCCCCCCTCGGAGCAGCCGGGGGGCGGCTTCCGCTTGATCCCCAGGTAGATGGCGACTGTGGGGAGGGCACAGGTGGGTCTGGGGTCACCCAGGTGGGTCCAGGTGGGGTCTGGGGTCACCCCAGGTGTGTTGGGGGTCCCGGGCGGGTCCCCAGGTGAGGGGGGGGACTCACCTTGTGAGCGCAGGTCCCCCGATTCCCGCAGGTTCGTCTGCGACCCTGGGGGGGGAAAAGGTGAGGGGGAGCACAGGTGAGGAGGGCACAGGTAGGGGGGGCCACAGGTGAGGGGGAGAATCCCCAAGTGGTGACACAGGTGACATCCCAGGTGTCCCCAGGTGTCCCCCAGGTGTGTCCCAGGTGTGTCCCCAGGTGTGTCCCCAGGTGTCCCAGGTGTCCCCAGGTGTGTCCCCAGGTGTCCCCCAGGTGTCCCAGGTGTCCCCAGGTGTGTCCCCAGGTGTCCCCCAGGTGTCCCAGGTGTCCCCAGGTGTGTCCCCAGGTGTCCCCCAGGTGTGTCCCCAGGTGTCCCAGGTGTCCCCAGGTGTGTCCCCGGTGTGTCCCCGGTGTGTCCCAGATGTGTCCCAGGTGTGTCCCCAGGTGTGTCCCAGGTGTCCCCAGATGTGTCCCCGGTGTGTCCCAGGTGTGTCCCCAGGTGTGTCCCCAGGTGTGTCCCCAGGTGTGTCCCAGGTGTCCCCAGGTGTCACTCACGGATCTTGGTGGCGCCGGGTCCGGGCGTGGCCGAGACGCAGCGATTGGAGCTCTGGCGGCGGGAGGGGTCCAGGGACACCCTGGGGCAGGTGAGGGGACAGGTGAGAGGGGACAGCAGGGACAGGTGAGAGGGGACAGCAGGGACAGGTGAGTGGGAAGAGACTCAGGTGGGACACACCCTCCCCTCCCAGCTGAGTCTGAACTCCCCCAGGTGACACCAAACTCCCCCCAGGTGTGTCTGACCCCACCCAGGTGACACTAAACCCTCCCCAGGTGAGACAGAGGACCCCCAGGTGATGCAGAGGACCCCCCAGGTGCCCCTGACCCCCCCCAGGTGACACTAAACTCCCCCCAGGTGAGGCTGAGGACCCCCAGGTGATGCAGAGGACCCCCCCAGGTGTGTCTGACCCCCCCCAGGTGACACTAAACTCCCCCCAGGTGATGCAGAGGACCCCCCCAGGTGTGTCTGACCCCCCCCAGGTGACACTAAACTCCCCCCAGGTGATGCAGAGGACCCCCAGGTGAGGCTGAGGATCCCCCCAGGTGCCCCTGCCCCCTCCCCAGGTGCGCTCACCTGCGGGTCAGCTTGGAGGTGATCTTGCTGAGCAGCGTGGCCGTGGGGCGGGGCCGGGGGGAGGCGGCGGCGGGGGCGGGGGGGGGCGAGGAAGGGGGCGGGGCTCCCGAGGCCCCGCCCCCCCGGCGCTCGCGGCCCCCCCCGGCCCCGCCCCCCCCGCCGTGGAAGGTGCTGCGGGCGGAGCAGCCCCGGGCCAGGTGAGCCAGGTGAGCCCCGCCCAGGGAGTGGCTGGACGGGGACGGCGGAGGGCGGGACGACAGGCTGGGGGGGACAGGTGACACTCAGGTGACAGGTGACACCCACAGGTGACACCCCCAGGTAACACAGGTGAGCCCACATTCACATAGGTAACGCAGGTGACACCCACAGGTGAGCCCACACACAGGTAACACACACAGGTAACACAGGTAACCCTACACACCCACAGGTGACACCCACAGGTAACCCCACACTCACACAGGTAACCCCACACTCACACAGGTAACACACACAGGTAACACAGGTGACCCCACACACACACAGGTGAGCCCCAGGTGTCCAGACATTCACACAGGTGACCCAGGTGACTCTGGGCAGTCCTGGCTCACCTGTCCTTGCCGTTGGGCAGCAGCAGGTGCCGCTCCCCACCCGGGCGCTCCGAGCACACGTAGGTGTTCCTGCGGCCCATCACGCTGGGGGGCACGTGGGGCTGGGGGGGCACGGCCGGGGTCACCTGGGACACCCCCAGACCCACAGGGACCCCCCCCAGACATCCTCTCCAGCCCCGCCAGGTGTCCCCAAGTGTGTCCCCAGCTCCCCCCAGGTGTGTCCCCAGATATGTCCTCAGGTGTGTCCCAGGTGTATCCCCAGATGTGTCCCCAGATATGTCCCCAGGTGTGTCCCAGGTGTGTCCCAGGTACCCCATGTCCCCCCAGGTGTATCCCCAGGTATCCCTTGTCCCTCCAGGTGTCCCCAGGTGTGTCCCAGGTGTGTCCTAGGTACCCCAACTCCCCCAGGTGTGTCCCCAGGTACCACATGTTCCCCCAGGTATGTCCCCAGGTATATCCCCAGGTGTGTCCCAGGTGCCCCAACTCCCCCCAGGTGTGTCCCCATGTCCCCCCATGTCCCCCCAGGTGTGTCCCCAGGTGTGCCCAGGTACCCACCGCGTTGTCCGGGTGCCTCTCGGGGATCTCGGCCTTGTTGGGGTTGTGGGCGGAGCTGACCAGGGGGCTGGACGGGGGGGCGGGGCCTGGGCCTCGCCCCGCCCCCCCCGCGCCCCCCCCGCCCCCGCTGCCCCTGCGGGGGGGAGGCCCGGCCACGCCCACCCCCCCCTCCCGCAGCTCCGCGGCGCCGGCGCTGGTTGGGCTGCGCTTGGGGGGGGCGGGGGCGGGGGCGGGGCCACCTGCGGGGACAGACAGGGACACCTGAGAACACCTGTCACACCTGAGAACACCTGGGGACAGGTAAGGACAGGTGGGGCTAACCCCCCACTGGGATCCTCCCCACGGGGCTGCGCTTGGGAGGGGCGGGGACAGGGGCGGGGCCACCTGTGGAGACAGACAGGTACACCTGTGACACCTGGGGACACCTGGTGGGACACGGGGGGTGACAGGAGGGGACCCAGGAGAGGCCAAACCCCCCCCCCCAATCTGCTCCCCCCTCCCTGAGGTCACTCACGGAAGTCGCTGTGTCACAATGTCCCCAAACTGTCCCCAAACTGTCCCCCATTGTCTCCAATGTCCCCACTGTCCCCAATGTCCCCTCAGTGTCCCCATTGTCACTCACAGAAGTCGCTGTGTCCCCAATGTCCCCCCAATGTCCCCCCAATGTCCCCCCAATGTCCCCATTGTCACTCACAGAAGTCGCTGTGTCCCCAATGTCCCCCCACTGTCCCCACTGTCCCCAATGTCCCCTCAGTGTCCCCGCTGTCACTCACAGAAGTCGCTGTGTCCCCGCTGTCCCCAATGTCCCCATTGTCACTCACAGAAGTCGCTGTGGCGCCGCTGCCGGTGGTGGCCCCCCCCGCGTTGTCCCTTCCCGTGTGTCCCCGACGTCCCCGACTTGGTGGCCCCGTTGGGAGCCTCGGCCGGGCCCCGGAGCCGTGACAGGGACAGGGCGCTGCCCCCCTCGGGCTGTCACCGGGGTCACAGTGTCACCGGGGTCACAGTGTCACCGGGGTCACAGTGTCACTGTCACCCAGCCCAGGGACAGGGCGCTGCCCCCCTCGGGCTGTCACCGGGGTCACAGTGTCATCAATGTCCCCAAGCCACAAATGCCCCAAATACCCCCAATGTCCCCAATGTCCCCGTTGTCACCCACCTCTCCCCTCCTGCCCAGCAGCAGGTATGTGCCCGTGTCCCCACTGTCCCCATTGTCCCCAATCCCCGCAATGGCCCCAATCCCCTGGATGTCCCCAATCCCCTGGATGTCCCCTCGACCCCTCAATGTCCCCAATGTCCCCAGTGTCACCCACCTCTCCCCTCCGTCCCAGCAGCAGGTAGGTGGCCATGTCCTCAGTGTGCCCATTCCCCTGGATGTCCCTGCTGTCCCCATTCCCCTGGATGTCCCCCATTCCCATGGATGTCCCCAATGTCCCCAGTGTCCCCAGTGTCACCCACCTCTCCCCTCCGTCCCAGCAGCAGGTACGTGGCCGTCACCTCGTTGTACTTGTGTGTGCTCAGCGCCTCCTTGATCTCGTCCCGGGTGTAGCCCATGCCCACCATCACCTCTGGGGACACACGGGGGGTGTCACCGCGCTGCCACCGCCCCGGCGCGTCCCCCACGGTGTCCCCCGGGTTGTCACCGATGCGTTTGGTGTCCCCAAAGTCCTCCTGGGGCTCCGTGTAGGGCGTCAGCTCATCCCCCTCGTAGCCGATGTTGATCCACTTGTCCTTCATGATTTGCTGGGGAGGGGGGACAAGGAGGGGGTGTCAGGGGACATTGGGGACATCAGGGGACATTGGGGACATCAGGGGGACATCAGGTACATGGGGACCGCCCCAAAACCCCTGAAAAGCACCTCAAAACCCCCAAAAACTGCCCCAAAACCACCTCAAAACTCCCCAAAACCACCTCAAAACCCCCAAAAACCACTTCAATCCCCCCAAAACTCACCCCAAAACCCCTAAAAAACCCTAAAAACCATCCCAAGACCCCTCAAAACTGCCCCAATTTCCCCCTATGACCTCTGAAAACGACCCCAAACTCCCCCAGGACCCCCTGTGACCCCCCCCAGGACCCCCCAAAGCCCCCCAGGACCCCCTAAAGCCCCCCAGGACCCCCCAAAAGCCCCCCAGGACCCCCCCAAAGCCCCCCAGGACCCCCCAAAGCCCCCCAGGACCCCCCAAAAGCCCCCCAGGACCCCCCCAAAGCCCCCCAGGACCCCCCAAAGCCCCCCCAGGACCCCCCAAAGCCCCCCAGGACCCCCCTAAAGCCCCCCAGGACCCCCCAAAGCCCCCCAGGACCCCCCATACCTCGAGGGTGCAGCGCTTGGCCGGGTTGAGCACCAGGAACCGCCTCAGGATGTTCTCACAGTCCGTGGACATGTAAAAGGGCACCCGGTACTTGCCCCGCAGGACCCGCTCCCGCAGCTCCTGGGGGGACACAGTGGGGTCACACGGGGTCAGCTGGGGCCACACAGGGTCACCTGGGGTCACTTGGGTCATTCTGGGTCATTCAAGGTCACTCAGGGTCACCTGGGGCACCTGCAGTCACCTATGGTCACTTGGGTCACTCAGGATCATTCAGGATCACCTGAGGTCAGCTGGGGCACCTTCAGTCACTTGGGTCACTCAGGGTCATTCAAGGTCACTCGGGGTCATTCAGGGTCACTTGGGTCACTCAGGGCAGTGACCTGCTGACCAGTGTGGACAGGATGACCCCGGGGGGCTCAGGGTGACCCCAGGGGGCTTGGGAAGGGTCAGGGGTGACAGGAGAGGACAGGAGGTGACAGCGGTCACCTTGAGGTTGTGTCCATTGAAGGGCAGTGACCCGCTGACCAGCGTGTAGAGGATGACCCCAGGGGCTCAGAGTGACCCCAGTGACCCCAGGGGGGCTCAGAGTGACCCCAGGCTCAAAGGGAAGGGTCACCAAGGGCAGGGTCAGGGGTCACTATGGGTGACAGGAGGTGACAGCAGGTGACAGGAGGTGACAGCGGTCACCTTGAGGTTGTGTCCATCGAAGGGCAGTGACCCGCTGACCAGCGTGTAGAGGATGACCCCGGGGGGCTCAGAGTGACCCCAGTGACCCCCGGGAGCTCAGAGTGACCCCAGGCTCAAAGGGAAGGGTCACCAAGGGCAGGGTCAGGGGTCACTATGGGTGACAGGAGGTGACAGCAGGTGACAGGAGGTGACAGTGGTCACCTTGAGGTTGTGTCCATCGAAGGGCAGGGACCCGCTGACCAGCGTGTAGAGGATGACCCCCAGGCTCCAGATGTCCACCTCGGGCCCGTCGTATTTCTTGCCCTGGAAGAGCTCGGGGGCGGCGTAGGGGGGGGACCCGCAGAACGTGTCCAGCTTCGAGCCCCGCGAGAACTCGTTGCTGAACCCGAAATCCGCGATCTTGATGTTGGCGTCGGCGTCCAGGAGCAGGTTCTCGGCCTGGGGACACGGGGACATCAATGGGGACATCAGTGGGGACACTGTGAGACCACTGGGGACATCAGTGGGGACATGGGGACATTGGGGTAGGGACACCAGGACAGGGACAGGGACACTGGGACAGGATTCTGATGTTGGTGTCGGCGTCCAGGAGCAGGTTCTCGGCCTGGGGACATCAGTGGGGACACTGTGACATCAGTGGGGACATGGGGACATCAATGGGGACACCAGGACAGGGACAGGGACACTGGGACCTCCCCCCCGTGTGATGTCACCCTCCCTGTCCCCCCCCGTGTCCCACCTTGAGGTCCCTGTGCACGATGTTCTTCTGGTGACAATAATGGACGGCCGAGACGATCTGGGGACAGCGGGTGGCATTGTCACCTCGGGGTCACCAGAGTGCCCCGGGGTGTCCCCAACCTCCCCTGATGTCCCCAGAGTCCCCCAGGATGTCCCCAAGCTCCCCCACGGTGTCCCCAAACCCCCCCAATGTCCCCAAAGCCCCCCAATGTCCCCAAGGTGTCCCCAAGGTGTCCCCAAGGTGTCCCCAAGGTGTCCCCAAACCCCCCCAGGATGTCCCCAAACCCGCCCCAATGTCCCCAAACCCCCCCAAGGTGTCCCCAAACCCCCCCCAATGTCCCCAAGGTGTCCCAAATGTCCCCAAACCCTCCCAATGTCCCCAAGGTGTCCCCAAGGTGTCCCCACCTGTCTGAACTTGGCCCGCGCCTCCTTCTCCTTCATCCTCCCGTGGGACACCAGGTAATCAAACACCTCACCTGGGGAGGGGGGACACACCTGGGGTCACCCCAAACCCCAGGTGTGTCCCAGGTGTGTCCCAGGTATCCCCAGGTGCCCCCAGGTGTGTCTCAGGTGTGTCCCAGGTGTGTCTGGGTGTGCCCAGGTGTGTCCCAGGTGTGTCCCCAGCCCCCCCAGGTGCCCCAGGTGTGTCCCAGGTGTGTCTGGGTGTGCCCAGGTGTGTCCCCAGCCCCCCCAGGTGTCCCAGGTGTGTCTGGGTGTGCCCAGGTGTGTCCCAGGTGTGTCCCAGGTGTGTCTGGGTGTGCCCCCAGGTGTGTCCCAGGTGTGTCTCAGGTGTGTCCCAGGTGTGTCTGGGTGTGCCCAAGTGTGTCCCAGGTGTGTCCCAGGTGTGTCCCAGGTGTGTCCCAGGTGTGTTCCCAGCCCCCCCAGGTGTGTCCCAGGTGTGTCTCACCTGCACTGGCGTACTCCATCACCAGGTAAAGCGTTTTCTCCGTCTCGATCACCTCAAACAGCTTCACTGGGGGGGGAAAGAGGCGGGGTCGGTGGAGACCCCTGGGGACCCCTCCCCACCTGGAGACCCCTCCCCACCTGGGGACCCCTCCCCACCTCCTGGGGACCCCTCCCCACCTCCTGGAGACCCTTCCTGGGACCCTCCCTCACCTCTGAGGACCTCTCCCCATTCTAGGACCCCCCCCCAGAGACCCCTCCCCATACTTGGGGATCCCTCCCCTCACCTGAGACCCCTCCCCACCTGAAGACCCCTCCCCATTCTGAGACCCCTCCCCACCCCCAGGACTTTCCCTGGGACCCTCCCTCACCCCTGCAGACCCCTCCCCACCCTCAGGGACCCCTCCCCACCCCTGGAGACCCCTCCCCACACCCTGGGACCCTCCCCACCCTGCAGACCCCTCCTCACCGATGTTGGGGTGGTTCAGCCCCTTCATGATCCGAACTTCTCGAAACAGCTGAGGGGGGCAAAGGTCAGCGGGACCCCTCCCCAAATTGGGGGAGACCCCCGGGAGACCCCCAGAACCCCCCCCAGGACCCCTCCCCAAATCAAGAGACCCCCCCTGGGACCCCTCCCTAAATTAGGAGACCCCCAAGGACCCCTCCCCAAACTAGGGGAGACTCCCCAGACCACTCCCCAAATTAGGGGAACCCCCCTCAGACCCCTCCCCAAATTAGGGAACCCCCCCCAGGACCCCTCCCCAAACGAGGGTAGCCCCCCTAGACCTCCCAGGACCCCTCCCCAAGTTAGGGGAAATCCCACCAGACCCTTCCCCAAATGAGGGGACCCCCCCCAGACCCCCCCAGGACCCCTCCCCACCTTCTGCAGGCTGGTGGGGTTCAGTTGGGTCTTGTCGATGATTTTGATGGCGACCTGAAATGGGGAGGGGGCTCAGGGACACCCAGAGACCCCCCTGGGACCCCCCATTCACCAGAGACCCCCCTGGGACCCCCATTTCTCCCCTGAGCCCCCTCCCGCTGCCCTTAAACCCCTTCCCCACTACCCCAAATCCCCCCTAAACCCCCTCCCATCGCCCCAAATCACCCCTGAGCTCCCTCCCCTGACCCTAAATCACCCCTGAGCCCCCTCCCCAGACCCCTAAACCCCCTCCCCTGACCCCATAACCCCTTTCCATCACCCCAGATCACCCCTGAGCCCCCTCCCACTGCCCCTAAACCCCCTCCCACTGATCCTAAACCCCCCTCCCGTGGCCCCAGATCCCCCCTAAACCCCCTCCCATCACCTCTGAGCCCCCTCCTCTGATCCCAAGTCACCCCTGAGCCCCCTCCCACCACCCCAAATCTCCCTAAACCCCCTCCTATGGCCCCCCAACTGCCCCCAGACCCCTCCCAGCATCCCAAATCCCCCCTAAACCTCCTCCCATCACTCCTGAGCCCCCTCCCCTGACCCCAAATCACCCCTAAGCCCCCTCCCCGACCCCAATCCCCTCCCCAAGCCCCCTCCCACTGATCCTAAACCCCTTTCCATCACCCCAAATCCCCCTTAAAGCTCCTCCCACCACCCCAAATCTCCCCTAACCCCCCTCCCCTGACCCCTAAACCCCTTTCCATCACCCCAAATCATCCCTGAGCCCCCTCTCATCACTCCTGAGCCCCCTCCCCTTACCCTTAAACCCCCTCCCACCACCCCAAATCACCCCTAAAGCCCTTCCCATCATCCCTGAGCCCCCTCCCACCACCCCAAATCACCCCTGAACCCTCTCCCCTGACCTCTGAGCCCCCTCCCACCGCCCCAAACCCCCTCCCATCACCCCTGAGCCCCCTCCCACTGATCCTAAACCCCTTTCCAACACCCCAAATCCCCCCTAAAGCTCCTCCCACCACCTCAAACCACCCCTAAACCCCCTCCCACCGCCCCAAATCCCCCCTAAACCCTCTCAAGGACCCCCGCCCACCTCTCTGCCGGTGAGGACGTGTCGGGCCAGTTTGACCTTGGCGAAGTTGCCCTTGCCGATGGTGCGGAGCAGGCGATAGTTCCCCACGTGCGGCGGCTCCTCCGCGCCCAGCGAGTTCCGGCCCCGGGGGGCTCCGCCCGCGCCCCGCGCCCCCGGCCAGGCCCCGCCCTTGTCGGGCCGGGACGCGCCCCCCGGGGCGGCCTGGGGGGGAGACACAGTGAGACCCCTCCCCAAATTAACCCAGCCCTTCTCCGGCCGGGACACGCCCCCCGGGGCGGCCTGGGGGGGAGACACAGTGAGACCCCTCCTCAAATTAACCCAGCCCTTCTCGGGCCGGGACACGCCCCCCGGGGCGGCCTGGGGGGGGATAGAGAGTGAGACCCCTCCTCAAATTAACCCAGTGAGAGACCCCTCCCCAAATTACTGCCCTGAGACCCCTCCCCAAAATAACCCAACCCAAGCCATCACAGTGAGACCCCTCCCCAAATTACTGCAGTGAGACCCCAACCCAAATTATGGTGTCAGCCCTGAGACCCCTCCCCAAATCATGGGGTCAGCCTTGGGACCCCTCCCCAAAACATCACACTGAGAGCCCAACCCAAAATGATCTTAGGGGATGAGACCCCCTCCCCAAATTGTGGCGTCACCTCTGGGACCCCTCCCCGAAATAACACAGTGAGACCCCAACCCAAATAATACAGTGAGACCCCTCCCCAAAATAACAGGGGGAGACCCCTCCCTTAAATAACACCACAGTGAGACCCCAACCCAAATTAACCCAGTGAGACCCCTCCCCAAATTCCCCCCCAGCCCTTCTCGGGCCGGGCCACGCCCCCCGGGCCCGCCTGGTGGGGGGGGCATGGTGAGACCCCTCCCCAAATTAACACAGGGCGACTCTTCCCTTAAATAACACCACAGTGAGACCCCTCCTCAAATTAACCCAGTGAGACCTCGACCCAAAATCATCTCAGGTGAGTGAGACCCCTCCCCAAAACATCACACTGAGACCCCTCCCCAAAATAACAGGGGGAGACCCCCCCCAAAATAACACACTGAGACCCCTCCCTTAAACAACACCACAGCGAGACCCCTCCTCAAATTAACCCAGTGAGACCCCAACCCAAAACAACAGCACAGTGAGACCCCTCCCCAAATCGTGGGGTCAGCCCTGAGACCCCTCCCTGAAATACCCTGAGACCCCAACCCAAATTAACCCAGTGAGACCCCAACCCACAATAACACACTGAGACCCCTCCCCAAATTAATGCAGTGGAGCCCCTCCCCAAAATAACACAGTGAGACCCCTCCCCTGAAACACCTCACTGAGACCCCTCCCCAAAACATCACAGTGAGACCCCTCCCCACCTAAATCACGGCAGGGCTGAGACCCCCGGGACCCCCCTCACCCCACCCCACCGCGACCCCTCCCCAAATTACCCCAAATTACCCCGAGACACCCCCCCACCCCCAAACCCCAAACCAACCCAGCAGAGACCCACGGGACCCCCCCCAGACCCTCCCCCGGTGCTCCCGGTGCCCCTCCCGAGCCCGCCCCCCCCTCCCGCTTTACCGGGACCCCCCGGGACCCCCCCAGACCCTCCCCCGGTGCTCCCGGTTTCCCCCCAGCCCCTCCCCGCTCCCCCCAGCCCCTCCCGGTTCCCCCTCCCGGTTCCCGGTGCTCCCCCCCCCGGTTTCCGGTTCCCCCCCCCCGGTTTCCGGTCCGGGCCCTCCCTCACCGTCTCCGCGTTCCGCTCGTTCCCCGCCGCCAGCGCGGAGCGGGAGCTCATGGTCCCGGTCCCGGCCCCGGCACCGGGGGGGGCACCGGGGGGGGCACCGGGGGGGGCGGGGCCCGATGCGCGGGGCCGCCCGGTCCCGGCGCGAGGGGCGGGTCCCGTTACCGGGGGGGGCGGCGGGGCCGGGCCGTGGCCGCCATGGCGCCGGAACCGGAACCGGGGCGCGCCGGGAGGGGGCGGGGCCTCGGCCTCGGCCTATAAGGGGAGTAGGCGGGGAGAGGCTTGGCCACGCCCACAGGAGGGGAGCGGACCAATGGGAAAGCGCCGTTCGGGCATGGAGACAGCTGGGCGCGCCCACCGCCGGGGGGCGTGGCGGAGCGCGGGGGGAGCGCGGGGATTGGCTGAGCGCTCGGCCAATGGGAGGAGGGAGCGGGGGTTAACCCGTGAGTGGCCGGGGAGGGGTCACGTGGGGCGGGGGAAGGTGTGTCCGCCCTCGGGGGTCACCTGGGGGTCACCTGTGTCATCTGGGGGGTCCCTGTCACACCTGGGGGTCACCTGTGTCACCTGGGGGGGGTCTCCTGAGTCACCTGGGGGGGTCACCTGAGTCACCTGGGGGGTCTCCAGACCTGGGGGGTCCCTGTCATACCTGGGGGTTCCTGGTGTCACCCGGGGGGTCTCCTGAGTCACCTGAGTCCCCTCCCTATCACACCTGGGGTCCCTGGTGTCACCTGGGGGGTCACCTGAGTCACCTGAGGGGTCCCTGTCACACCTGGGGGGTCCCTGTCATACTTGGGGTCTCTCGGGGTCACCTGGGGAGTCACCTGTGCCACCTGAGTCCCCTTCCTATCACACCTGGGGGATCCTTGTCACCCCCGGGGTCCCCGGTGTCACCTGTGTCCCCTCCCCGTGTCCCCCGGTGTCACCCGGGTCCCCTCCCGGTGCTCTCGGGTGGCCTGTGCCACCCACGGGGGCCCATCCCAGTGTCCCCAGGGTCCCCCAGTGTCCCCAGGGCCCCTCTCCGATGTCCCCAGTGTCCCCACGGTCCCATCCTGGTGTCCCCAATGCCATCAGGGTCCCATCCCAATGTCCCCTAGTGTCTCCAGGGTCTCCTCCGAGTGTCCCCAGGGCCCCACCCCGGTGTCCCCAGTGTCCCCATGGTCCCATCCCAATGTCCCCACTGTCCCCGATGTCCCATCCCGGTGTCCCCGCGCTGTCCCCGCTGTCCCCGCGGGTCCCGGGGCCGGGGCGGAACCGGGGCTGACCCTGCCCGGCCGGGGAGGCCCCGCCGGGGCGGCGCTTCCTCAGGAAACCCCCGGCCAGGGCCGCCCGTCCCCGCCTGTGTCACCGCCAGTGTCACTGCGGCCACCGCCAGTGTCACTGCAAACAGCGCCAGTGTCACCAGGGCCGCCTGTCCCCGCCTGTGTCACCGCCAGTGTCACTGCGGCCACCGCCAGAGTCACTGCGGCCACCGCCAGTGTCACCACAGGCACCGCCAGTGTCACCAGAGCCACCGCCAGAGTCACCACAGGCACCGCCAGTGTCACCAGAGCCACCAGAGCCACCGCCAGTGCCACCAGAGCCGCCAGGGCCGCCTGTCCCTGCCTGTGTCACTGCGGCCACCGCCAGTGTCACCACAGGCACCGCCAGTGTCGCCAGAGCCGCCACCAGTGTCATCAGAGCCAGCAGAGCCACCGCCTGTGTCACCAGAGCCGCCGCCAGTGTCACCAGAGCCGCCAGAGCCACCAGTGTCACCGCCGGTTGTCACCACCAGTGTCACCAGTGCTAGCAGAGCCACCGGTGCCACCAGTGCCACCCGTGCCATCACAGCCACCAGTGTCACCAGTGTCACCGGAGCATCCAGTGCCACCCGTGCCACCGCCAGTGTCACCGGAGCCGCCGCCAGGGTCACTACCAGTGCCACCAGTGCCAGCAGAGCCACCAGGGTCACCAGAGCCACCAGAGCCACCAGTGCCACCAGTGCCACCAACATCTCCAGAGCCGTCAGTGCCACTGCCAGTGTCACCACCAGTGCCACCAGAGCCGCCAGTGCCAGCAGAGCCAGCAGAGCCACCACTGTCACCACCAGAGCCACCAAAGTCGCAGGGACTGCGCCAGCCCCGGGGGGCTCCGTTCTCCCCTGAGTGTCCCCTCGGGTGACATCCCTGTGTCCCCTCGGGTGACCCCCCTGTGTCCCCTCGGGTGACCCCCCTGAGTGTCCCCGCCCCCCCCCGGCCATGCCGCTGCTCCGGAGACCCCCGGGGGGCACAGCGGGGGTGACCCCGGGGGGGACACCCGGGGGGACACCCGAGGACGGGGACCCCTTCGCCGCCCACCCCGAGAGCCGCCGGCGGCGCCGCGCCACCCTGGGGGGGCTGGTGGGGCTGGGGGGACACCTGGGGGGGCACCTGGGCCAGCTCGGGGGGCACCTGGGCCAGCTCGGGGGGCCCTTCGGCCGCGCCCGCCGCCCCCGCGACCCCCCCGGGCCCCGCGGCCGCCGCCGCTCCGAGGACTCGGGGGTCGCCCGGAGACCCCCCGAGGAGGCGGGGGGCGGAAAACGGGGGTCGCTGCTGCGCCTGGCCCTGGGGACGTGGGGACAGCGGGGGACGGAGAAAACGTCCCCGGGGGAGGGACAGGCCGGGGACGGGCCCGACGGAGCGGGACAGAGGCCCGAGAGCGCCGGGAGGGACAAGGACGGCGACAGGGACGGGGACGGGGACAGGGGACCGCTCTCCGGTGAGTGGGGACAGGGGGGACAGGGGGGACATGGGGACAGGGGACAGGGGACAGGGGAATGGGGACAGGGGGCCGCTCTCCGGTGAGTGGGGACAGGGGGGACAGGGGGGGACGGGGGGGACAGGGGGGGCTTGGGGGGACAGGGGAATGGGGACAGGGACAGGGGGCCGCTGTCCGGTGAGGGGGGACAGGGGGGGCTTGGGGACAGGGGAATGGGGACAGGGGGCCGCTGTCCGGTGAGTGGGGACAGGGGGACACCGGGGACAGGGGGGACACTGGGGCCTTGGAGACAGGGGACAGGGGATTTGGGGACAAGGGATGGGGACAGGGGGATGTGAGGACAGGGGGACACCGGGGACACAGGGGGACTTGGGAACAGAGGCCACGGGGACATGGGGATGGTGGCAAGAGGCACAGGGACTTGGGGATGAGGACTGGGGACATGGGGACAGTGGAGGGACACAGGGGGCTTGGGGACAGGGGGATGTGGGGACAGAGGCCACAGGGACACGGAGGGGATGGTGACAAGGGACACAGGGACAAGGGGATGGGGACTTTGGGAGGTGGGACAGGGGAAAGGGGACATGGGGATGGGGACAAGGGACAGGGACGGGGACAGGGGACATGTGGACACAGGGACACGGCGGTGGCAACTTGGGGACACGGCACGGAGACTCGGGCTGGGGACAGGGGGACAGGGCGACACAATGGCACGGTGACAGGGGTGACACTGTGACAGGGTGACAGGAGGACAGAGGAGAACAGGGATGACACAGTGACAGGGTGACAGGAGAACAGGGATGACACAGTGCCACCCCCTCTCTGCCCCCAGTGCTGGAGATCCTGGAGCTGATCCAGCGCCGTGACCTGGTGGCCGCCGACGCCCAAATCATCGCCCTGGAGGCCGAGTGCTCCCTGTCCCCGTCCCGGCCGCCCTCCCCTGTGTCGCCCTCCCCTGTGTCCCCCTCCCCTGTGCCCCACCCGGGACCCTCCCCTGTGCCGTCCCCGGTGTCGCCCCCCCCGGGGCGCTCCCCGCCGCCGTCCCCGGGCCCCTCGGCGCTGGCGGGCGGGGGTCGGCGGGCCCGGGACGTGGCGCTGCTGTACCGGGCGCTGCTGGCGCAGCTCTGGGCCGTGGTGGCCGAGTCGGTGCCGGCGGCGGGGCGGGCGCCGGTGGCCCCGTTACGGGCCGTGGTGGCCGTGCTGGAGCAGGAGGAGGCGGCGGACGCGCGGAGCCCCCCCGGGACCCCCGGGACGGCTCCGGGGAGGCCGCGGGGGCTGCGGCGGCGCTGGGAGGAGGCGGTGGCCAGGGCGGCCGGCGAGAGGCTGGCCCAGGTGGCCCCGGGCGGGGGGCTGGGGGCCCGGCTGGCCGCGCTGGCCGCCAGGGTGGTGGGAGACCTGGGGGTCGTGCGGAGCCACGTGGCCCCCGCGTACCCCCCCCGGTACCGGGCGCTGGGGGTCTACGCCCGCGGGTATCACCTGGCGCTGGCCCAGCAGGTGAGGGCGCTGGCCCAGAGGCCGCTGGGCGTGCCCGACCTGTACCTGCTGCTGGACTGGCACAGCAACGCCTACAGCAGGTGAGGGGGGGGTCACCTGAGGGGGTGGGAGCGCCCTAAATGTGCCCCGGGTGGGGAATTCTGGGTGGGGTCAGGGCTGGGACACACCTGGGACACACCTGGGACACACCTGGGACACACCTGGGATACACCTGGGATCCCCAGAGTGTCCCCAGGCTGTCCCAGGCTGTCCCCAGCCTGTTCCCAGGTGTGTCCCCAGGTGTCCCAGGTGTCCCTAAGGTGTCCCAGGGTGTCCCCAAGCTGTCCCCAGGGTGACTCAGGGTGTCCCCGGGGTGTCCCCAGGGTGACTCAGGGTGTCCCAGTCCATCCCCAAGGTGTCCCAGCCTGTCCCCATGGTGTCCCTGTCCCCCCAGGGAGGTGCTGGGGCACCCCGAGGTGGGGGCCCTGCTCCGGGCACAGGAATTGGGGCCCCTCCTGCCCCCCGAGACCCAGCGGGACCTGGAGAGCTCCTGCATCGCCGCCGTCAAGGTGGGGACACCGGGGGACAATGGGGGGACATTGGGGGGACACTGGGGACACTGGGGTGGCACTGGGACTGGCACTGTGGTGGCAGCAGGAGGGACAGGGCAGGGCAGGAGGTGACAGGGGACTCTGTGCCCCACTGTCCCCGCTGTCCCCACTGTCCCCGCTGTCCCCACTGCCCCACACGATGTCCCCGCTGTCCCCACTGTCCCCGCTGTCCCCACTGTCCCCGCTGTCCTCTCTGTCCCCACACCATGTCCCCACTGTCACCGGTGTCCCCACTGCCCCACACGATGTCCCCGCTGTCCCAGGCCAAGGTGGAGGTGGCCGTGGCGCAGGAGCTGCAGCTCAGCGAGGACACGTGGCCCGAGGATGTCACCAGCCAGGACATGGAGGACGGGCTGGCCACGCGCGTCACCGGGGTCTGTCCCCTGTCCCCTGTCCCTTGTCCCCTGTCCCCTGTCCCCGCCCTGACCCCGGCCCCTGGGGTGGCCCCGAGGTGGCTCAGGGGACACTGTGGCTGTGGCCATGTCCCCATACCTGTGGTGGCATTGTCCCCACACTCAGTGTCATTGTCCCCGAACCCCTGGTGTCACTGTCCCCACACTCAGTGTCACTGTCCCCACACTCAGTGTCACTGTCCCCACAGCTGCTGAGGGCACACGTGGACAGAGCCCCCCAGGTGACCCCCGAGTTCGGGCGGGAGATGGCGCACAGCCTGCTGGGAGTGCTGGTGGCCTTCCTGCACAGGTGGGGACACCTGGGGACACCTGGGGACACCGGGATGTGACACGGGATGGGGACAGGGGGTACAGGGACATGGGGACACGGGGACACACAGGACACAGGTGGCATGGCCCAGTGTCTCCCATGTGCCCCATGTCCCCCCTGTCCCCCGATGCCACCCCTGAGACCCCCCAGTCATTGTCACTGTCCCTGTCCCCAGCTTCCAGCGCAAGGTCGAGCGGTTCCTGGAATCCCCCGGTGACGTCCCCGTCCCCCCCGATGCGGCCCCCGCCCGCGCCATGGCCTTGGCCAACTGCTGTCCCCCCTTCAGGTGAGGCCACCCCCGTCCCCTCGTCCCCCCCGGGGGTGTCCCCGCGGCGCTGTCACCCCTGGGTGTCCCCTGTCCCCCGGCAGGGCCTTCGCCGAGCGCCTGGCGCAGTTCGGGCACCCCGAGAGCGAAGAGCCGCGGCGCCAGGCCCAGGCCGCGCTGGACAGAGTGACCAGGGCCTGCGGACACGTCCTCACGCGGCGCCTCTTCGAGGAGCTCAAGGTGTGCCCAGGGCGGGGCGGGGCGGGGACAGGTGTGGGCGGGGACAGGGGGTTTGGGGGGTGGTGGGGTGGGTGGGACATCATTGGGTTGGGTGACAACAATGGGACATTGTTGAGTGTTGGATTGGGTGACACCCCTGGGACTTTGTTGGGTTGGGTGACACCCTTGGGACATCATTGGTTTGGGTGACAACAATGGGACATCACTGGGTTGGGTGACACTTATGGGACATCGTTGGGTTGGGTGACACTTGTGGGACACTGGTTGGGTGACACCAATGGGACTTTGTTGGGTTGGATGACACCCCTGGGACACCCTGCCCACCACTGGTCACCCCCTCTGGGTGCCCCACCCCGGTGCCACCCCTGGGTGACGTCCCCTGTCCCCAGCCCCACTTTGGGAAGCTGATGAAGCGCAAGTGGCTGAGCAGCTCCGACGCCTTCGACGCCATCGTCATGTCGGTCACCGCCTTCGCACAGACGCTCCGCCCCCTGCACCCCGAGCCACACCAGGTGGGCGGGGCCTGGGCCGGGTGACGCCCCCGGGACACGGGGACATTGTTGGGTGACACCCCTGGGCCATGGGCTGGGTGTTGGGCTGGGTGACACCCCTGGGACACCGTGTTATTGTTGGATGACACCACTGGGACACGGGGACATTGTTGGGTGTTGGGTTGGGTGACACTCGTGGGACATGGTGCCACTGTTGGGTGTCACTCTGGGTGACACCTGTGGACACAGCGGCCATGGGACAATGTTGGGTGACACCCACTGGTGCAGTGGCCCCATGTCACTGTCACTGTCCCTGTCCCTGTCCCAGGCCGTGGTCAGTGAGCTGCACCGCCAGGTGCTGGTGCACACAATGTCACAGTGTCCCCAATGTCCCTGTCCCTGTCACAGTGTCCCCAATGTCCCTGTGTCATTGTCCCCAGGCCGTGGTCAGCGAGCTGCACCGCCAGGTGCTGGTGCACACAGTGTCACAGTGTCCCCAATGTCCCTGTCCCTGTCCCCCTGTCCCAGGCCGTGGTCAGCGAGCTGCACTGCCAGGTGACACCCATGGGCACACTGTCACTGTGTCATTGTCCCCAGGCCGTGGTCAGCGAGCTGCACCGCCGCGTGCTGGTCGAGTACGTCCGGCCGCTGCTCCAGGGCCGCCTGGTCTGCACCTCGGCCAAGGCCCGGGCCCGAGTGGCCGCTCGCCTGGGGGACGAGGCCCGGCAGCTGCGGGAGCTCTTCACACGCCTGGTGAGACCCCCGGGACCCCTGGGACTCCTGGGACCCCCTGGACCCCCTGGGACCCCCCGAGACTCCCCCGGGACCCCCAGGGCATGCAGGGTGATGGGACGGGTGATGTGACACCCACGGGTGTGGTGGCCGTTGTTGGGTTGGGTGACACCCGTGGCCATGGTGCCATCACTGTCCCCATGGCTGTCCCCACTGTCCCCACAGCTGTCCCCACTGTCCCCATCACTGTCCCCACTGTCCCCATTGTCCCCACTGTCCCCATCACTGTCCCCGCTGTCCCCATTGTCCCCACTGTCCCCATCACTGTCCCCGCTGTCCCCAGGAGTCGGCCTCGCCCTGGCTGTCCCCATGGCTGTCCCCACTGTCCCCATGGCTGTCCCCATCACTGTCCCCACTGTCCCCATCACTGTCCCCATTGTCCCCATGGCTGGCCCCACTGTCCCCATGCCTGTCCCCGCTGTCCCCATCACTGTCCCTGCTGTCCCCAGGAGTCGGGCTCGTCCTGGCTGTCCCCATTGTCCCCACTGTCCCCATGCCTGTCCCCACGGCTGTCCCCGCTGTCCCCAGGAGTCGGGCTCGCCCTGGCTGTCCCCATTGTCCGCACTGTCCCCATGCCTGTCCCCACGGCTGTCCCCGCTGTCCCCATGCCTGTCCCCACTGTCCCCACGGCTGTCCCCGCTGTCCCCAGGAGTCGGGCTCGCCCTGGCTGGACTCGGTGGTGCCGCGGCTGCGGGAGCTGCTGGTGCTGGAGGACCCGGCGGCGCTGCAGATGGAGGTCGGGGCCCTGGCCAGGGACTTCCCCGATGTCCGGTGGGTGCGGGGACACCGGGGGGGTGACACTGGGGTGGCACTGGGGTGACACTGCTGGGGTGACACAGCCAGGGGTGACACTGAGGGGCCCTGGCCAGGGACTTCCCTGACGTCCGGTGAGTGTGGGGACACCGGGGGGGACACTGGGGTGACACTGGGGTGGCACAAGGGGGACACTGCGGGAACTCCCGGGGGTGGCACAGGGTGACACTCAGGGACCCCCGGGGGTGGCACAGGGGGACACTCAGGGACCCCCGGGGGTGGCACAGGGTGACCCTCCCTCACTCCCAGCCCGCTCTCCCGGCCCGGCCCCGGGCAGGACGCTGCCCCCCCGGGGGACCCGTGGCGGTGACCGGACGCGGCCTCCGGCCCTTCCCGGCAGCCCCCGCCCCCTCCCCCCGCCGGGAAGGGCCGCGGCCCCGCGCCAGGTCCCCTCCCCTGTCCCCTGTCCCCTGTCCCCTGTCCCCTGTCCCCGGGCCGGGGGTGTCCCCGGGGAGCGCCGGTGGCACGAGCGGGGACAGGGGACAGGGGACAGGGGATGGGGACAGGGGACACCCGGGCAGGGGGACACTGGGACACAAAACCCCCAAATCCTCACCCCGGGGCTCCGGGGGGGTTTGTCCACTCTGACCGCCGGTCCCCCTGTCTGTCCCCACTGTCCCCTCTGTGTCCCCTGTGTGTCCCCTGTGTGTCCCCCCTGTCCTCGCTATCCCCCCTGTTCCCTGTCCCCTCTATGTCCCCTCTCTGTCCCCTGTCCCCCCTGTCCCCTGTCCCCTGTCCCCTGTGTGTCCCCCGTGTCCCTCCTGTCCCCATCCCTGTCCCTGCTGTCCCCTGTCCCCTGTCCCCTGTGTGTCCCCTCTCTGTCCCCTGTCCCCTGTCCCCTGTCCCCTGTCCCTGTCCCCTGTCCCTGCTGTCCCCTGTCCCTGTCCCCAGCCGCAGGCACGTGGCGGCGCTGCTGGACGCGCGGGGTCTCCGGGCTCAGGGTCCCCGCCGGGAGATCCTGGGGGTGCTGCAGGACCTGGGGGGGGCCGAGGGCGAGGCGGGGGCGCCCCCCCGGACCCGAACCTTCTTCTCGGAGCTGCCGGCGCCGCGCCCGGTGCGCTGCCTCCCGTTCAGCCTCCCGCGGCTGCGCCTGCCCCGCCGGAGCCCGGCCCGGGACCCCCCGTGAGACCCCCGGGACCCCCCTGAGACCCCCAGAGCCCCTGAGAGCCCCCTGAGACCCCTGAGAGCCCTGAGACCCCCGGCCCGGTGCGCTGCCTCCCGTTCAGCCTCCCCCGGCTGCGCCTGCCCCGCCGGAGCCCGGCCCGGGACCCCCCGTGAGACCCCCGGACCCCCGGGACCCCCAGAGCCCCCTGAGACCCCGGGACCCACCGGGGCTGGGGAGACAACTGGACACGGCGGGGACAAAGCGACACTGGGTGACACCAGGACTCCCCCGGTGTCCCCAAAGCCCCCCCGCTGTCCCCCGGTGTCCCCAAAGCCCCCCGGTGTCCCCAAAGCCCCCCGGTGTCCCCACTGTCCCGGGGGGCTCTGGGTGTGTCCCCCTGTCCCTGTCCCCGGGCCGGAGCCGGATCCGGGAAGGAAGAGGCGACAACTAAAAATAAAGTGACCGAGGGCGGGAGCGGGGCCAGAGGTCACCGGGTCACCCCCGGCCCCGGGAAACCGAGCGGCGGCCGCGGCGGAAGCGACAGCGCCGGGCGGGGACAGGGACAGGGGGACAGGGGGACAGGGACAGGGGGACAGGGGGACACGGGGGGACCCGGCAGGGACAGGCGGACACTGGGGGGACACTTGGTGGGGACGGGGGGGGACATTTGGGGACACTTGGACCGTGACAGGGGCAACAGGGGGGACACTGGGGGACACTGGGCTGTACTGGGCTATACTGGGGGACACTGGGGACACTGGGGGACACTGAGGGGACACTGGGGGACACTGGGACACACTGGGGGGACACTGGGGGACACTGAGGGGACACTGGGGGACACTTGGTGAGAACAGGGGGGGACATTTGGAGACACTTGGACGGTGACAGGGGGGACACGGGGGGACATTGGGGGACACTGGGGGGACACTGGGGGGACAATGGGCTATACTGGGCTGTACTGGGGGACACTGGGTGTACACTGGGGGGACACTGGGGGACACCTGGTGGGGACAAGGGGGGACATTTGGGACAATTGGAGACACTGGAGGGACACTGGGGGACAATGGGCAATACTGGGGGACACTGGGGGACACGGGGAGACACTGGGGGGACATTTGGGGATACTGGGGGGACACTGGGCTGTACTGGGCTATACTGGGGGACACTGAGGGGATACTGGGCGACACTGGGATACACTGGGAGGACACTGGGGGACACTTGGTGGAGACAGGGCGGACATTTGGGGACACTGGGGGGACACTGGGGGACACTGGGGGACACCGGGCTGTACTGGCTATACTGGGCTATACTGGGGGAACACTGGGGACACTGGGGGACACTTGTGGGGACACGGTGACAGGGGACAGGAGGGGACAGTGGCGTGTCCCCGGTGCCAGCCCCGGTGAGTCACAGCGCCT
>NC_139783.1:139030-205202 GCF_965231275.1 Zosterops lateralis | reverse complement strand
AACAGCATGGGGACACCATGGGGACATTGGATTATACTGGGCTATACTGGGGGGACACTGGGGGACACTGGGACATACTGGACTATACTGGGGGGACACTGGGGGGACACTGGGGAGCACTGGGGGACACTGGGGGACACTGGGACATACTGGGGGACACTGGGGGGACACTGGGGGGACACTGGGCTATACTGGTCCATACTGGTCTATACTGGGCTGACCTCAGGGTGACACCGGCCGTTCCCGGCCCCCCCTCGCCCCCCCGCGCCGCCGTTGCCGCTCTGGGGGCGGGGCAGGGGGCGGGGCCGTTACCGGGAGGGGGCGGGGCCGGGCCACGGGGGGCGGGGCCGTTACCGGGAGGGGGCGGGGCCGGGCCATGGGGGGCGGGGCCTCTCGCCCGGACCGGCGGGTCCGGCCCCCGCCGCCACCGGAAGGGCCCGGACCGGCCACCGCCGCCAGCATGAGGTGAGGGGGGGCCGGGCTGGGGGCGCTGGGGGGCGCTGGGGGGGACCGGGACCCCGCCCGCCGGTACCGGGGGCGCTGCGGGAGCCGGTACCGGCACCGGGGGGCACCGGGGGGCACCGGGGGTCGGTACCGGGGGCGCTGGGACCGGTACTGGGAGCACTGGGAGAACTGGGAACGCCCGGGATCGGTACTGGGAGCACTGGGAGCACCGGGAATTGGTACTGGGAGCACTGGGAGCACTGGGAGCACTGGGATCGGCACTGGGAGAACTGGGAACACCAGGGATCGGTACTGGGAGCGCTGGGAGCACCGGGAATTGGTACTGGGAGCACTGGGAGCACTGGGAGCACTGGGATCGGCACTGGGAGAACTGGGAACACCAGGGATCGGTACTGGGAGCGCTGGGATCAGCACTGGGAGCGCTGGGATCGGTCCCGGGGCACCGGCAGAGCCGGTAACGGGCACCGGGGGCGGCCCCGGTAACGGGCAATGGGGGGGGGGCGGTAACGGGCACTGGGGGAACTGGGGGAACTGGGAACGGGGAGAGCCGGAACTGGGAGCGCCGCGAGAACCGGGAAGTGGCACTGGGAGAGCCGGGAATACCGGGAACCGGACTGGGGGCACTGGGGGGACTGGGAATCGATACTGGGACCACTGGGGGCCCTGGGAGCGCTGGGAATTGATACTGGGAGCACTGGGAGAGCCGGGAACAGCGGGAAGCGGCACTGGGAGCACTGGGAACGGGCACTGGGAGCGCCGGGAGAACCGGGAAGTGGCACTGGGAGTGCTGGGAATTGGTACTGGGAGTACTGGGGGCACTGGGAGCACTGGGAGGGGACACTGGGGGTTACTGGGGGCACTGGGAACGGACACTGGGAGCACTGGGAGCCCCTACTGGGGTCACTAGGGTTACTGGGAGCACTGGGAGGGTCACTGGGGGGTCACTGGGGGGTCACTGGGGGGTTACTGGGGGGTCACTGGGGGTCACTGGGGGGTCACTGGGGGGTCACTGGGGGTCACTGGGGGTCACTGGGAGCACTGGGGGGTTACTGGGGGTCACTGGGGGGTCACTGGGGGGTCACTGGGGGGTCACTGGGGGTTACTGGGGGCACTGGGAGGGGTCACTGGGGGTCACTGGGAGCACTGGGGGGTTACTGGGGTTACTGGGAGCACTGGGAGGTCACTGGGGTTACTGGGAAGGACACTGGGGGGTCACTGGGGGGTCACTGGGGTCACTGGGAGCACTGGGAGCCCCCGGGGCGGGGGGGGAGGGGTTGCCCCGGGGAGAAGAGGAAGGAAAAGGGGGGGGGGAGGGGGGGGAGGTTTTGGGGTGCGGGGGGGGAGGGGCAGCACCCAGGGGTGCCCCAGGGCCCTAAATGAGAGGTGGGGGGTCCCGGTGCCCCCCCCGGGGGTCCCACACACTTTGGGGCGGGGGGTCCCCAATTTTGGGGGTTTCCAGCCCCAGTTTGGGGGTCTCCGGCTTCTTTTTGGGAGGGGATTCTCAGGTTGAGGGGTGGGCGCAGCCCCCAGTGTGGGGGGGGTCTCCATCCCTATTTGGGGGGTCTCCAGCCCCCAGCGAGGGGGTCCAGCCCCTTTTAGAGTGTCCCCATCCCCATTTGGGGGGGGATCCCCAATTCCAGGGGTCTCCCCATCCCCATTTGTGGTTTTTCTCTCACCCCCAACCCCGGGGGTCTCTCCATCCCCATATGGGGGGGGTCTTTATCCCCCTTTGGGGGGGTCCCCAATCTCGGGGGTCTCTCCATTCCCTTTGGGGGGGGATCCCCACTCCCGGGGGTCTCTCCCCTCACCAGGGGGTGTCCCCCTGTCCCCCAGCGAGCGCGCCATCGCCCGCGCGCGGGCCGCGGTTCTGCTCTACGAGGAGGGTCAGAAGCTGTGGGTGCCCGCGGGGGGCGCCCCCCAGACCCCCAGCTGTGTCCAGCTGTTCCACCAGCCCGGGACCACCGCCTTCCGCCTGGTGGGGCGGCGCCTGGGGCCCGAGCAGCAGGTGGGGGGCCTGGGGGGCCTGGGGGGGCATTGGGAGCCATGGGGGGCACCTGGGGGTACCTGGGGACACCTGGGGGGGCTTGGGGGGCTCTATGGGGGTGGGGCGGCGCCTGGGGCCCGAGCAGCAGGTGGGGGGCCTGGGGGGCCTGGGGGGGCCTGGGGGGTACCTGGGGGGGTCTCTGTGGGACACCCGTGATTTTGGGGAGGGGTCTCTACGGCAGACCCCTGGCCTTGGGGGGGTCTCTGTGTGACCCCCATGATCTGGGGGGGGTCTCTATGACTTGGGGGGGGTCTCTATGTAACGCCCCCCGCTCTGGGGGGTCTCTATCATTCACCCTCCCGTTCTGGGGGTCCCCAGGTGGTCCTGTCCTGCCCCTGGCCCGGGGGCTCCTGTTCACCCCCTGACCCCTCTGACCCCCCCCAGGTGGTCCTGAACTGCCCCCTGGCGCGGGGGCTCCGCTACAGCCAGGCCACCCCCCAGTTCCACCCAGTGGCGCGAGGGCCGGCGGGTCTGGGGGCTCAGCTTCGCCGCCCCCCCCGAGGCCGCCCAGTTCGCCGCCGCCGTGCTCAGGGCGCTGCAGGCGCTGGAACAGGGTGAGTGGGGGTCCTGGGGGTCCTGGGGGGTCCCTGGGGGGTCCTGGGGGGTCCCTGGGGGTTCCTGGGGGGTCCCTGGGAGGTCTCGGGGGTTCTCGGGGGTCCCGGGGGGTCCCTGGGGGGTCCTGGGGGTCCCGGGGGGTCCCGGGGGGTCCCTGGGGGTCCTGGGGGTCCTCAGGGTGACCCCAGTGTGTGTCCCCCCCCCCCAGGGACCGTCCTGAACTGGCCCGAGCTCGATGGTTCCGGCCCCGAGCAGCCGGAGCAGCCGGACAGGTGAGGGGGGGACACCGGATTTGGGGAGGGGGACACGGGATTTGGGGGAGGGGGGAAAAGGGATTTGGGACGGGGACATTGGGTTGGGGGGGGGCCTCTGCCCCCTCCTGGGGGGTCCCTGACCCTTTATCCCCCCCCAGGCCGGCAATGGAGGAGCCCGAGCGCCGCCCCGGTGAGTGAGGGGGGGTCTCCCCCCTGATCCCCCTCCCCAAATTAACAGGGGGTGTGTCCCCCTCCCCCCATTGACATCCCCTCCCCAAATTAACAGGGGTGTGTCCCCCCCCATTGACACCCCCTCCCCAAATTAACAGGGGTGTGGTCCCCCCCCCATTGACACCCCCCTCCCCAAATTCTCTGTTTTCTCTCCCCCTCCCCCGCAGGACCCCCGGCGCGCCCCTCCCGGCCCTCCCCCCCCCGGGCCCCCCGCCCCGGCCCCCTCCCCCACCCCAGGGGGTCCCTCCGGCCCCGCCGCTGCCGGGGGGTCCTGGGGGGGGTCCCGGGGGTCCCGGGGGGGGCCCCGAGGGGGGTCCCGGCCCGGGGGGTCCCGGGGGGGTCTCGGGCTTTGCCGCCGCCATCGCGGGGGCCAAACTCAGGAAAGTGGCCAAGGTGAGCTCGGGAATTAATTGGGGGGTTTTGGGGGGATTTTGGGGGGGGCTTGGGGGAGTTTGGGGGGTTTTAGGGGGTTTGGGGGCTTTTGAGGGGCTTTTGGGGGGGTTTGGGGGGTCTGGGGGAATTTTGGGGGGTTTGGGGGAGTTCTGGGGGGATTTTGGGGGGTTTAAGGGGGGGTTAAATTAATTAATTAATTTGGGGGAGGGGTCTCTCTTCACCCCCTGTGTCTCCCCCCTCCCCAGGATGAGGCCCCGAGCGGGGGTCCCGCCCCCGGCCCCCCCCCGAAGGCGAGGGAGCCCCCCGGGCCGGGGGGGGCTCATGGAGGAGATGAGCGCCATGCTGGCCCGGAGGTGGGGAGGGGGCACGAATTTGGGGAGGGGGACACCGGGGACATCCGATTTGGGGAGGGGGGACACGGAATTTAGGGAGGGGGACACTCCAGAGTCCCGAATTTGGGGAGGGGGACACGGGGTTTGGGTGGGATTTGGGGATGGGGGACACTCCAGAACCCCGAATTTGGGGAGGGGGACACTCCAGAAACCCGAATTTGGGGAGGGGTCCCCCCTCAATCCCCCCTTTCCCCCCCCCCCTCAGGAGAAAAGCCACAGAGGCGCCAAAGAAGGACGATGACGTCACCAACGTCAGTACCCCCCCCCCCCCCATCCCCCAATAACCCCTTATTTGGGGAGGGGTCCTGTATTCCCTCCCCCCTCCCCAAAACCAACCCCCCTCCCCAAATTGGGGGGTCTCTCCCCCTCCCCTTTATTTATTTATCTCCCCCCATCCCCAGCAGGAGGAGGCGGAGGCGGCCCGGACGGCGGGTGAGCGCGCGGACTACAACCCCCAGCATGCACCGCGGTGGGGGCGCGCGGCCGGGCACGGTGCGGGCGGCGCGCGGGGCACGACGGGAGCTGTAGTTCTCAGGCGCTTAAAGGGGAGGGTGGGGAAAAAAAATACGGGGAAAAATTTGGGGAGGGGGCTTTGGGGAGGGGGGTTTGGGGAGGGGGTCCAGCCCCTCTCCCCCCCCACTCCTCACCCCCATCCCCGTCCCCACAGAACCCGTGAGGAGACCCTGGGAAAAATCCAGCTCCACCTTGCCCAGGTGGGTTTGGGGGGGATTTGGGGGGGTTTGGGGTGAGGGGGGGTCTGCGGGGGTCCCTAATTCATTATCCCCCCTCCCCAAGGATGAAATCGGCCGTTCCCGCCGCCCCCCCCGAGTCCCACAGTGAGCTGGACCTGGAGCGCTTCAAACTGGTACCAGTTTGGGGGGGTTTGGGGGGATTTTGGGGGGTTTTGGGGGGATTTTGGGAGGGGTGGGGGTCTCTGGGCTGTGCCCCCCCCTCACCCCGTGTCTCCCCCGTCCCCAGGAGCTGCTGGAGGAGGTTCGGAGGGAACTGCACAAGATGAAGGAGGAGATTATTGAAGGTGGGGAGGGGGAGATGGACCCCCAACCCATTTCCTGACCCCCCAGACCCATTTTCTGCCCCCCCGACCCATTTTCTGCCCCCCAGACCCATTTTCTGACCCATTTTCTGCCCCCCCAGTGTTCCTGACGGAGCTTCGGAAGCGAAACAGGCCCTGACCCCCCCCCAGGACCACCCTGAGCCCGGATTTTTTGGGGGGTTTTGGGGATGTGAGACCCCTCCCCAAACCCCCCCCTCACATTTCACCCCCTCACCGCCCCTGGGGGGGCTCCAGGCCCTGCCCCTCCCCCTCCAGGTTGTGCCTTACCCGGCCAAGGGGGGGCCCGAGCCCCTCCCCCACACACTGTGCCCCTCCCCCCCTCACTGAGGACCCCGATTTTTACACGTGGGGGGGGAGGGGAAAGAAGGGGGTCCCCAAACCCCCCTTTTAAACCCCTCCCCCCTCCCCCACTCCGGGGCCTTTTTTTAAAGCCACTTTTGGGTTTTTCACTTTATTAATTTTTTGTTGATTATTGTTTTTTTGGGGAGGGGGTTTCTCCCCCGCCCAGCACCAATAAAATTTTCTACAAGACCCTCGTGGAAAATTTTTTTTTTTTTGGGGGGGGGGGGCGTGTCATAAGGGAGGGGCGGGGCTTAAATGACCACGCCCCATGTGAGGAAGCCCTGCCCACTTCACAACACCTGTCAATCATTGCTCTCCTTATCTGGCACCGCCCATTGCAGTGGCCACACCCAGCCTGAAGCCACGCCCACAATGACACACCCATTGTGACCACGCCCACAATGACACACCCATTGTGACCACGCCCATAATGGACACACCCATTTATGGTCACGCCCACAGTGACACACTTATGGTGGCCACGCCCACAGTGACACACCCATTGTGGCCACACCCACCTCCCCATTAGCCCCGCCCCTAAAAGGCACCGTGTGCACAAACACAAATAACCACGTTTAATGCCTGGGGGCGTGGCCTGTGACCGCGGGGGCGTGTCCTGAGCCCTCGGGGGCGTGTCCTGAGCCGGCGGGGGCGGGGCCAGCCCCACCAGGGGAGACATTCACAGCTTGGGTGGGGAGGGGGGCGTGGCCTGATGCTCCATGGGCGTGTCCTGGTGATTCCTGGCGTGTCCAGCCCCACCCTGCGCACGCCCCGCCCCTCCCTGGGCGTGTCCCCGGGCCCGCAGCTCCTCCAGGTCGCTCTGGAGCCGCTCCAGGCCCTCCCGCAGGTGGCTCAGGGTCTCCTCCAGGTGCTCCTCGCGCCGCCGGCTCTGCCCCGCCTGCCTCAGGTACTCCAGGTAGAGGCAGAGCCCCCCGACCCCGAAGACCAGCGCCTCCCCCCAGCAGCTCCGCCCCCAGCTCGGCCGCCGCCTCCTCGTTCAGGGGCTTCACGGCCGCCCCCCGGAAGCCCAGGAGGCGCATCTTGGTTCTCATCTCCACCCAGTGGTACACTGCACACGAAAGGGTTAAAAGTTGGGGAAAAAAAGTTGGGGAAAATCAGGAAAGGGGGCAGCAGCTCTGGGTTGGGGAAGAATATCCCTGCAAGTGTGGGGATAAATCCCCCAAAATCTGGTAATAAATCGCCCAAAGTTCTGGACATAAATGCCCCAAAATCTGGTCATAAATCACCCAAAATCTGGTAATAGATCCCCCAAAATCTGGTAATAAATCCTCCAAAATCCAGCCATAAATCCCCTAAAATCCGGCCATAATTCCCCCAAAATCTGGATATAAATGCCCCAAAATCCTGTCATAAAGCCCCTCCAAAATCTGGACATAAATGCCCCAAAATGCAGCCATAAATCCCCCAAAATCCCCCCCCAAACCAACCCCCAGATCTGCCCCAAAATCCTGTCACAGATCCCCCCAAATTCAGCCACAGATCCCCCCAAAATCCAGTCATAAATTCCCCAAAATCTGGCCATAAATCCCCCAAAATCCAGCCAGAGATCCCCCAAATACAACTGCAAATTTACTCCCAAACCAACCCCAGATCTGCCCCAAAATCCAGCCATAAATCGCCCAAAATCTGGCCATAAATCCCTCACCAAATCGATCCCCAGATCCCCCCAAACCAACCCCCAAATCCCCCCAGACCACCCCACCGCCAGCACAGTGTCCCCAGGTGTCCCCATGACCCAATGACCCCTCCCTGACCCCCGTCCCCTTGGGCGGGGCGGTGTCCCCTCGTGCCCCCACGCTGTCCCCAGGTGTCCCCAATGTCCTTGTGACACCCCCAGGACCCCCCAGACCCCTCCTCACCCCCAAAGGCCTGAAGGAAGGGCTGGGGCGGGGTCCCCACAATGTCCCCAGGTGTCCCCAGGTGTCCTCCCTGCCCCCAGGACCCCCCAGACCCCTCCTCACCCTCACTGGGCAGACCAAGGGCCAGAAGGAGGAGCTGGGGCAGAGTCCCCCCAATGTCCCCAGGTGTCCCCAGGCCCCTCTGACCCCTGTCCCCTCTTGCCGGGCGGTGTCCCCAGGTGTCCCTCGCTGTCCCCCTAGGTGTGCCCAGGTGTCCCCAGGTGTCCCCAGCCCCCTGACCCCTGTCCCCAGGTGTCCCCAGGTGGTCCCCAGGCCCCCCTGACCCCTGTCCCCCGGTGCCGGGCGGTGTCCCCGCTGTCCCCCCCAGGTGTCCCCAGGGTGTGTCACTCACGCTGGGCGGGGGGCAGGCAGATGTAGGTGCGGAAGAAGGGGGACGCGCGCGCCCCCGCCTTGATGCGCGCGGCCAGGGGCCGGCTCAGCTGGCGCGCGCCCAGCGTCAGCAGCTTGGCCAGCGGGAACGCGCCCGCCACCATCCTGGCGGCGCGCCGGAATGACGTCACGGCGCGCGGGAACTCGCGCCGGGGGGGCGGGAGCGGCCGAGGACACGCCCCCAAGCCCGGAAAGGGGGGGGTTTGGACACGCCCCCAAGCCCGGAAAGGGGGAGATTGGACACGCCCCCAAGCCCGGAAAGGGGGGGTTTGGACACGCCCCCAAGCCCGGAAAGGGGGGGTTTGGACACGCCCCCAAGCCCGGAAAGGGGGGGTTTGGACACGCCCCCAAGCCCGGAAAGGGGGGGTTGGACACGCCCCCAAGCCCGGAAAGGGGGGGTTTGGACACGCCCCCAAGCCCGGAAAGGGGGGGTTGGACACGCCCCCAAGCCCGGAAAGGGGGGGTTTGGACACGCCCCCAAGCCCGGAAGGGGGGGGTTGGACACGCCCCCAATCCCGGAAAGGGGGGGGTTGGACACGCCCCCAAGCCCGGAAAGGGGGGTTGGACACGCCCCCTGAGTGAGTGGGCGGGGTTTGGACACGCCCCCTATCGCTGGTTTGGACACGCCCCTTCCTGCCGCTGAGAGTGGCGCCCCCTGGTGGAGGGGAGGGAGGCTGCTGGTGGGGGACACGCCCCTTTTATTTGGGGACACGCCCCCTTTCCTGTGGGGACACGCCTCCGTTCCAAATTAGGGTACGCCCCTTTCCTTTATGGACACGCCCTTTTTCTCTTTGGAACACGCCCCCTTTTATTTGGGGACACGCCCCTTTTCTCTCTGGAGACACGCCCCTTTCATTTAAGGACACGCCCCCTTTCCCCTTGGGGGACACGCCCTCTTCATTTCGGGGCAGGCACGCCCCCTCCCCCCCCTTTTTTATTTGGGGACACGCCTCCTTTCCTTTGGGACACGCCTCCTTTTCTCATGGGGAAACGCCTCCTTCTCTTGGGGACACGCCCCTTTTATTTGGGGACACGCCCCCTTTCCCTTGGGGACACGGGGGGGACACTGGGGGGACACTGGGACCCCCCCCGATGACACTGGGACCCCCCAGGTGACACTGTGACCCCCCCAGGTGACACTGGTACCCCTCCCAGGTGACACCGGGACCCCTCTAGGTGACACTGAGACCCCCCTGGGTGACACTGAGACCCCCCCGGGTGACACCGGGACCCCCCTGGTGACACTGGGACCCCCCTTGTGACAATGTGACACCTCTGGTGACATTAGGACCCCCCTGGTGACACCGAGGCTCCTCCCGGGGGCGGTCCCAGGTCGCGGCGGTGCCACCCGGGGGTGACAAAAGCCACGCGCGGAGGCGACAGCGGCGACACGGGCTCCGGGACCACCCAGGGGACACCAGGGGACACCAAGGGGACACTCCGGGACCCCCAGGGGACACCAGGACCACCCAGGGGACACCATGGGACAGCGGGCAGCGACCCCCGCCCCGCCTGGAGCAGAGGTGAGACCCCCCTCAATGTCCCCTGATGTCCCCTGCTGTCCCCACTGTCCCCCCATGTCCCCCCATGTCCCCCGATGTCCCTCGATGTCCCCCCATATCCTCACTGTCCTCAATGTCCCCCAATGTCTCTGGTGTCCCCCAATGCCCCCCAATGTCCCCATTGATGTCCCCCCATGTCCTCACTGTACTGTCCCCCCAATGTCCCCCCAATGTCCCCACTGTCCCACAATGTCCCCACTGTCCCCGTGTCCCCCAGGAACGCTCAGCCCAGGCCACGGTGGCCGCGTGGCGCCAGTACCGCCAGGCCTGTGAACTGCACCTGCGCCTGGCCCCGCCCTCCGCAGGTGAGCCGGGACACCTGGGGACACTGGGGACACTCCTGGGGACACCTGGGGACACTGGGGACACCTGGGGACACCTGGGGACACTCCTGGGGACACTCCTGGGGACACCTGGGGACACTGGGGACACCTGGGGACACCTGGGGGCACCCGGGGGGACACCTGGGGACACCTGGGGACACACCTGGGGACACACCTGGGGACACTGGGGACACCTGGGGACACACTTGGGGGACACTGGGGACACTGGGAGGACACTGGGGACACCCCTGACCCCCTGTCACCCCCTGTGTCCCCAGGCCCGGTGTGTAACCGCAGCTTTGACCTGTACGCCTGTTGGGGGGACGCTGTCCCCAACAGCACGGCCACTGTCCCCTGCCCCTGGTACCTGCCCTGGTACCACCGAGGTGACCGGAGGGGACACCGGGGACAGCGGGGTGGCACTGGGGGGGGACAGCGGGGGACACCGGGGGGGGGGACAGTGGGGGATACTGGGGGTGTCCCCATAGAGGGGACAGGGCGGTGACCCCCGGGGAAGGGACAGGGTGGTGACCCCCGGGGATGTTCCCACGGAGGGGACAGAGGGTGACAGTCCCCGTGTCCCTGTCCCTGTCCCCTGTCCCTGTCCCCTGTCCCCTGTCCCAGTCCAGGGCGGGGTGGTGACGCGGCGCTGCGGCCCCGACGGGCTCTGGGTGACCGATGACACTGGCAGGACGTGGCAGGACAATTCCCAGTGCGAGGACCTGGCGCAGGTGCAGCCCCTGCAGGTGGGGACAGGTGGGGACAGGGAGGGGACAGGGATGGGGACAGGGAGGGGGACAGGGAGGGGACACAGCGGGGACAGCGCAGGGCAAGGTCATAGAGAAGTGACACCGCCGGGGACAGGGGGGGGTGACACCGTGGGGTGACACCGTGAGGCGCCACCCCGCTGGGACGCGCCACGTGCCCGCCGCTGTGTCGTGCCCGGTGTCACGCTGTGCCCCGCGTGTGTCGCACCGCGCTCCGGGTGACACCGTGTGGCGCTCCGGGTGACACCGTGTGGCGCCCCGCGGCGCTGGCACATGTGTCACCTCCCCCTCCCCCCGTGTCCCCTGTGCCGTGTCGTGTCCCCTGCTGTCCCCGTGCTGTGCCATGGCCCCTGTGCCCCTGTCCCCCGTGTCCCCAATGTGTCCCTCGATGTCCCCGCTGTCCCCGCTGTCCCTGTGTCCCTGTGTCCCCATGTCCCCAATTTGTCCCTGTGCCATGTCCCCGTGTCCCCCAATGTCCCCTGCTGTCCCTGTCGTGTCCCTGTGTCCCCTGTCCCTGTCCCCGTGTCCCCGATGTGTCCCCATGTCCCCCTGTCCCCAATGTCCCCCCGTGTCCCCAGCGCCAGGCCTGGCTGCTGGAGCAGTTCCGGCTGCTCTACACGGTGGGATATTCGCTGTCCCTGGTGGCGCTGCTGGTGGCGCTGCTGCTGCTGCTGCTGCTCAGGTACGGACACACCTGGGGACTGTCACACCCGGGGGGCTTGCTGTCACACCTGGGGACTGTCACACCTGGGGACTGTCACACCTGGGGGGGCTGCTGTCACACCTGGGGGACTGTCACTGCCACCCCCGCACGCCGCTGTCCCCGCCGCCGTGTCACCCCAGGGATGTCCCCATGTCCCCATGTCCCCCCTGGCTGTCCTCCGGGGTGTCACTGTCTGTCCCCATGTCCCCCGTCTGTCCTCAGGCGCCTGTGCTGCCCCCTCGTGGCGGTGTCACCCCAGTGTCACCCCAGGGATGTCCCCAGGGCTGTCCCCATGTCCCCAGCTGTCCCCAGGCGCCTGTGCTGCCCCCTGGTGGCACCCCAATGTCACCCCAGGGATGTCCCCATGTCCCCTGTCTGTCCCCATGTCCCCTGGCTGTCCCCATGTCCCCATGTCCCCTGGCTGTCCCCAGGGATGTCCCCCTGTCCCTGTCTGTCCCCAGGCGCCTCCGCTGCACGCGGAACCTGATCCACGCCAACCTGTTCGTGTCGTTCGCGCTCCGCGCCGCCGCCATCCTGACCCGGGACTCGCTGCTGCCACACGGCCACCCCCGGGGACAGCGACACGGCCACCCCCTGCACCTGCTGGGCCTGGAGGTGGGGCTGGGGACACCTGGGGACACCTGGGACACCTGGGGACACCTGGGGATAGCCTGGGGACACCTGGGGACACCACGGGACAAAGTGGAGATACCTGGGGACACCTGGGGACTCCTGGGGACACCTGGGGACACCTGGGGACACCCATGGGAGGGAGGGGACACCCTGGGGACAGCCTGGGGATGCTCATGGGGACACCTGCAGGATGGAGGGAACATCCTTGGGGACAGCTGGGGACACCCATGGGAGGGAGGGGACAGAGGGAGGGGACAGAGGGAGGGGACAGCGGTGGGGACAGAGGGAGGGGACACCAGGGAGGGGACACAGGGAGGGGACAGAGGTCGGGGACAGCGGTGTCCCGCAGGCCGGCCCCGCGTGCCGCGTGGCGCAGAGCCTGGCCCAGTACTGCGTGGGCGCCAACTACGCCTGGGCCCTGGGCGAGGGGCTGTTCCTGCTGCGCCTCCTGCTCGCCACCTCCGCCCGCCGCTGCCTGCCCGCCTTCCTGCTGCTGGGATGGGGTCTGTCACCTGTGTCACCTGTCACCTGTGTCACCTGTGTCACCTGTGTCACCTGTCACCTGTGTCACCTGTCACCTGTGTCACTGTCCCCGTGTCACTGTGTCACTGCGTTACCGTGTTATTGTGTCACCTGTGTCACCTGTGCCACCTCGGCCCGCCGCTGCCTGCCCGCCTTCCTGCTGCTGGGATGGGGTCTGTCACCTGTGTCACCTGTCACCTGTGTCACCTGTCACCTGTGTCACTGTCCCCGTGTCCCTATGTTACTGTGTCACTGTGTTATTGTGTTACCTGTGTTACCTGTGCCACCTCGGCCCGCCGCTGCCTGCCCGCCTTCCTGCTGCTGGGATGGGGTGTGTCACCTGTGTCACCTGTGTCACCTGTCACCTGTCACCGGTGTCCCCGTGTCATTCTGTTACTGCGTTATTGCGTTATTGTGCCACCTGCATCACCTGTGTTACCTGTGTCACCTGTCCCCCCATGTCCCCCCAGTACCCCTGTGTCCCCCCTGACCAGGTGCGTGTCCCCTCCCCAGGTGTCCCGGTGCTCTTCGTGGTGCCCTGGGTGGTGCTGAGGTACCTGTACGAGAACGAGGGGTGAGCGCACCTGTCCCCGGGCTGTCCCGCCCCCCCCCGAGGGGACACAGGTGACAGGGCGTGGCCCCCGCAGGTGCTGGGAGCGCAACGAGAAGGTGGCGGTGTGGTGGGTCATCCGCTGTCCCATCCTGGCGGCCGTGGCGGTGGGTGACACCCCGGGGGGGTGGGGGGGGTCCCCTCAGGTGTGTCCCCTCAGGTGTGTCCCCTCAGGTGTGTCACCTCAGGTGTGTCACCTCCCCCCCCGTCCAGGTGAACTTCGTGGTGTTCGTGCGGATCGTGCGGATCCTGGTGGCCAAAGTGCGCGCGCACCAGGTGTCCCGCGGGGACGCGCGCCTCAGGTGGGGACACGGGACACCTGGGGGGACACGGGGACACCTGGGGGGACACGGGGACACCTGGGGGGGGACACGGGACACCTGGGGGGACACGGGGACACCTGGAGCAGGTGGGAACATCTGGAGGGGGGACACGGGGACACCTGGGGCAGGTGGGGACACCCGATCCCCGAGGGCTGCCCCATCCCTGGGCCTGTCCCCAGGTGCGTCCCCGTGCCCAGAGGTGTCCCTGGATGTCCCCTCAATGTCCCCTCAATGTCCCCTCGGTGTCCCCAATGTCCCCATGCTGTCCCCAGGCTGGCGCGCTCCACGCTGACGCTGATCCTCCTGCTGTCCCCATGTCCCCACACTGTCCCCATGCTGTCCCCACACTGTCCCCACACTGTCCCCACACTGTCCCCATTGTCCCCACACTGTCCCCACACTGTCCCCATGCTGTCCCCAGGCTGGCGCGCTCCACGCTGACCCTGATCCCCCTCCTGGGGGTTCACGAGGTGATTTTCGCCCTGGCCGGGGAAGGGGAGGGCGGCGGCGGCCTGAGGCTGGCCCGGCTCTGCCTGCACCTGCTGCTCACCTCCGCACAGGTGAGACAGGGACACCGGGGACATGGGGACAGCCTGGGGACACAGGGACAGTGCAGAGACAGCGGGGACAGTGGGGACAGTGTGGGGACAGTGGGAACAGCGAGGAGAGAGTGGGGACGCGGGGACAGTGGGGACAGTGGGGGGACATGGGGGGACATGGGGACATTGGGAGGGAAGTGGGGACAGTGGGTGGGACCTGGGGACAGGGTGGGGACAGTGGGGACACGGGGGGACATGGGGAAACATGGGGACAGTGGGGGGACAGTGAGGGGACACAGGGACAGTGGGAACAGCGAGGACAGAATGAGGACACGGGGACAGTGGGGACATTGGGGGACATGTGGGGACATGAGGACAGCGGGGACAGGGAGGGGACAGTGGGGGGACAGTGGGGACAGTGGGGACAGCAGGGGGACAGTGAGGACACTGGGGGGACAGTGGGGACAGCTTGGGGACAATCAAACGGGTCTTTAACGGGATTATTTTGGGGCGACTCCGGGGGCCAATGGAAGCCCCGGGACCCCCCAACCCACCCCAAAGTGTCCCCAAAGTGTCCCCAAAGTGTCCTCTTGTGTCCCCCTGGGCAGGGCCTGGTGGTCAGTGTCCTCTACTGCTTCACCAACAAGGAGGTGCGTCACCCCCCCCCCCCCCATCCGGGGCGTCCTGTCGCGACAGGGCCCGTGCGAGGGTCGCTCATGTCGCGACACGCCCCCCCCAACCCCTCCCCCTGCAGGTGCAGGCCGAGCTCCGCCGGGGGTGGCACCGCTGTCACCTGGGGCTGTCCCCACCCCACAGGGACCCCCCGAGGGGTCACCCCCGGCCCGGGCCGCGCCCGGTGACCGAGAGCGGCTGCTGAGGGGGCGGGGACACCTGAGGGGCACCTGGGGGGCACCTGGGGGACACCTGGGGACACCTGGGGGGCACCTGGGGACACCTGGGGACATCTGGGGGGCACCTGGGGGGGGCACCTGGGGGGGGCACCTGGGGGCTCTGGGGGAGCACCTATGAGTGCTGGGGGGCACCTGTGGGTGCTGGGGGGACATCTGTGGGCTCTGGGGGGGCCGGGTCTCCACGAGTTTGGGGTGCGGGGGAGAGTTCGAGGCGAATTTGGAGCGAAATTTGGGGGATTTGGGTGTTTGGGAGGGTCCCCGAGTTTGTACCCTAAAAATAAACCGACCACATGACACTCGGGGGTGACGTGAGGTCATTGTGGGGGTGTGTGTGTGTAAACTACAACTCCCGGCATTCCCCGCGGCGCGGCGCCGAACGTCGCGGCGGGAACTACGGCTCCCGTGAGGCCCCGCGCGGCGCAGGCGCGGTGCGCGGCGGGCCCGGGGCGCAGGCGCGGCGGGGCACCCCGGAAGCGGCCGGAGAGGCGGAGCGGCCGCGCCCGGCACTGCCCGGTGAGCGGGGGAGGGGCGGCGGCACCGGGGAGGGGCCCGCCCGCCGCGGGAGGGGGAGGGGCGTGGGCGCCGAGCCTCGCGGGACGCCCCCGGGGGAGCGGCCGGGCCTGCGGGTCAGTGGCTGAGGCGGCTAAGGGGTTTAACGGAGGGGCCGGCGGCGGTTCGGACTGGGGGGGGATCCCGGTGCGGCACGGAGCAGCGGCGGGTGGGGGACGGGGCGGCTCAGCCGCCGCGCGGGGAGCGTTGAGTGGGTCCGGTGGGTTCCCCGCGGCCTCAGCACGGCGGGGCCGGGCCCCATAACGCGTGTCCCCCTCCCCCACACCGGATACCGGGCCGGTTTCCCCTCAGGCCGCCCACCCCCCCCTCGGGCCCACGCGGGACCGGGACCGGCGGCTCGGGCCGGGCGGGGCCGCCCCGCCCCGCCCCCTTCCCCAGGCCCCGCCCCTCGGCCGACCACGCCCCCGCGCCGCGCCGCGCGCCGCCGTCCATATATGGGCACGGCCCGAACGCCGCGCGCTGATTGGCCGTCGGCCCGGCGCGCGCGGGGGGGAGGCGTTAAACGGGCGGGGCGGGAGGGGCGGGGCCTCCGCGAGGGGCGGGGAGAGGGGCGGGGCTTAGCGGGGCTGGGGAGAGTGCGGTGGGCGGGGCTCGGTGGGGCAGTGGGCGGGGCCCGGCGGCGCGCGTGGGAAGTGGGGGCGCGTCCCCGCCATGTCCCCGCGTGTCCCCCACGGGTGTCCCCGCTTGTCCCTTCCAGGTGTCCCTGTGTGTCCCCCCCGCGTGTTGACCCCGAGTGACCCCGCGTGTCTCCTCCCGGTGTCCCTGTGTGTCCCCTTGCGTGTCCCTGAGTGTCCCCCCCGGGGAGTCCCCGCTTGTCCCCTCCGGGTGTATCTGTGTGTCCCCCCTCCGCTTGTCCCCCCCGGGTGTCCCCGCTTGTCCCTTCCAGGTGTCCCCCAGTGTCCCCCCCCTCGTGTCCCCCCTGCCTGTCCCTGCGTGTCCCCGCCAGGTGTCCCTGCGTGTCCCCCCCGAGTGTCCCCAAGTGTCCCCCCTGCCTGTCCCCTTTGTCACGCCGTGTCTCTCTGCAGGCCCGGGCGGCCCCGGCGCGGCGGCGAGCCCGGTCAGTGCCATGCGTCGGCCCCGGCGGCGCTGATGGAGCCCAACGCTGCCTTCCCGCAGCTGCAGCTCTGGTGCCCGCGCCCCTTCGGCACCTTCTCCCAGAACAAGCCATGCTCCTCTCCAGCCCCCACCACCGCCACCGCCCCCCGCAGACCCCTGGGCAGCGGCCGCGCCTCGGAGAACACCCCCCCCGAGCCCCCCGAGCCCGGCCCGGCGACGGCGGCCGCGGCCGAGGACGGCCGGGTGCTGCTGGACACTTGGTACGTCATCAAGCCGGGCAACACCAAGGAGAAGGTGGCGTTTTTCGTGGCTCACCAGTGCGGCGGCGGCGGCGGCGGCACTGGTGGCACTGGCCGGGCCAGCACCATGAAGGTCAAAGGCCACTGGGGCAGCGACAGCTCCAAGGCCAAGCGGCGCCGGCGCTGCTGCCACGACCCCAAATCTGCTGCTGTTCCCTGGGCCTCCAGCTCGGGCGACGCCCCCCAGGACTCTGCTAAAGACCCCCCTGTTAAGGACCCCCCCGGTGACGCCGCCGCGGTCGGGGACAGCGCGGGCGAGGCCCCGGACCTGCTGTCGGTGGCCGAGATGGTGGCGCTGGTGGAGCGGCGCGCGGCGCTGGCCCTGCAGAGCCTCCCCCGGCCCTGCGGAGCCCCGGCCCCGCTGGTGCTGCTGGAGGCCCCGGGTGGCCCCGAGTGCCGGCGCGTGGCCGCGGCCGTGGCCCAGTTCGAGCAGCAGCAGCAGCAGCAGCAGCAGCAGCGGGAGGGCGGCGGGGCCCGGCCCAACGGGCTGTGCCGGGGCGGTTCTGCCGCTGCCGCCGCCACCGAGTGTCCCCCAGGAACTGCCACCACGGCGGGGCCAGGCGAGGTGAGAATCGCCTTCCGCATCTCCAGCGGCCGCGAGCCCCGCCAGGCCACCGGTGCCACCTCCGCGGCCACCGGCGCCGTCCCCGAGCGTCCCCGAGCCAAGGACCAGATCACCTGTGACCTTTACCGGCTGGTCAGCCCGGCCCGGGCCGGCGTGGGGCTGCTGCTGGCCGCCAAACCGGGTGACAAGGACGGCCCCGAGGATGGGACAGCAACCACGGAACCTCCCGGCGGTGCCACCACCGAGGGCGTGACGACGACGACGCCGCGGGACTGCGCCTCCGGCTTCCACGTGGACGTGGTGGTGACGGGCGTGGTGGACCAGTGCGTGTTCTTCGGCAAGGACAGCGCCAAGCAGGTGACGGAGGAGACGGTGAGGCTGCCGGACGAGCCGCCGCCCCCGGGGCAGCTTTTCCTCCTGCCGGGACGCCGCGAGGAGCCGGCGACGGCCGCGGTGACACCGGGAGGAGGAGGAGGAACGACAGCACCGGGACCGGGCCGGGAATCCCCTGGAGGAGACCCAGCCCTGTGCCGTTTGTACCGCCACGTCTCCCACGACTTTCTGGAGATCCGATTCAAGATCCAGCGCCTGCTGGAGCCGCGGCAGTACATGCTGCTGCTGCCCGAGCACGTCATGGTGAAGATCTTCAGCTACCTGCCCACGCAGGCGCTGGCCGCCCTCAAGTGCTCCTGCCACTACTTCAAGTCCATCATCGAGACGTTCGGGGTGCAGGCCACGGACTCGCGCTGGAACCGGGACCCGCTGTACCGGGACGACCCCTGCAAGCAGTGCAAGAAGCGTTACGAGCGGGGGGACGTGTCGCTGTGCCGCTGGCACCCCAAGCCCTACCACCACGACCTGCCCTACGGCCGCTCCTACTGGATGTGCTGCCGCCGGCCCGACCGCGAGGCCCCGGGCTGCCGGACGGGGCTGCACGACAACAACTGGGTGCACCCGGCCGGGCGCAGGGAGGAGGGCAGGTGATGGACGGACTCACGGACACACGGACGGGACAGACGGACGGACGGACGGCTCAGGGGAGGGGCGGGAAGGGCCGCACAGGGATGGATGGATGGATGGAAAGGGGGAAAGGAAAAAGAAAAGAAAGCGAAAGGAAGGAACGGAGTGGAAAGATGGAGAGTGGGGGAGTTTGGGGAGGGGGTGGTTTGGGGAGGGGTGGGGGTGTCCCTGTGATGGTGGCACAGTGGGAGGTGACATTTCCCTCCAGGGTGGTGTCCCCACGGAGGACAATGGGGACAGCCCAATGACAATGTCCCCAGCTGGGCTGGTGGCCCCAAGGAGGGTGACATTCTCCTCCGGGGTGGTGTCCCCACAGAGGACAATGGGGACAACCAGTGGCGATGTCCCCAGCTGAGCTGGTGGCTTTCAGGAGGGTGACATTCTCCTCCAGGGGGGTGTCCCCACATGGGGACAGGGCTGGTCCCTGGGGAAGGAGGGGGTGGCCCCACAGGGCTGGTGGCACTGGGGAGGGTGACAGGAGCCCCCCCGGGCTGTCCCCGGGCTGTCCCCAGGGCGGTGATATCACAGGCTGAGGGTGACACCCAGGGGGTGACAGTCCCCAGGAGGAGGAGGGTGGCTGTGGCCACCCCCTGTGTGTCCCTCCGTGTCCCCCCCATGTCCCTCTGTCCCCCCGTTCTCGTGTCCCTCCCTTGTTTTCCCGCGTGGGCGTGGCCTCCTGCCCAATCCCCGCCCGCCGCCCAATCCCCGCCCGCCGCCCAATCCCCGCCTACTCCCCGCCCACCGCCCAATCCCCGGCCGCCGTTTAATCCCCGCCCAATCCCCGCTCCCTTCGTCACCCCTCTGGGCCCCGCCCCCTCCCTGCTCCCGCTCCCTCCACGCCGATTGGCCGCCGCAGGCCCCGCCCCCTCAGGCCCCGCCCCGCCATGCGGCCTGTCCCGGCCGGCTCCCGGCGCTCCCGGGCCGCAGGTTCGAGTCCGGGCCCGGTCTCGGGGCCGCTGCCGGTGCCGGTTCCGGGCCCGGGCCGGTTCCGGGGGCTCCTGCCGCGCTCCCCCCGCCCGGCGCGGCCGCTGCTGGCGCTGCTGGCGCTGCTGGCGCTGCTGGCGGCCGCCGCCTCCCTCCTGTTCCTGGCCTGGCCCGGAGGCGGCGAGAGCGGAACGGGCGGCGCGGTGAGAGCGGGGGGGAACGGGAGGGAAGGGGTTAACGGGAGGGGTCAGGGGGGGCCGGGGGGTCCTGAACCCTCCGGGGGACCCAAAAACCGATCCGGGACCCCCAAAAATGGTCCAGGGACCCCCCAAACTCCATCGGGACCCTCCTAATGTCTCCGGGACCCCTAAAACTGCTCTGGGACCCCCAAAACCGTTTTGAGACCCCCAAAAATGGTTCCGGGACCTCCAAAAATGGTTCTGGGACCCTCCAGAATCCTCCAGGACCTCCCAAAAGTCCCGGGGATGCCCAAAAGTGGCTCTGGGACCCCCAAAACTCCTCCAGGACCCCCAAAAAATGTCTCTGGGACCCCCCAAACTGCTCGGGGACCCCCCCAGACCCCCCAAATCTCTGTGCCCCCCCAGGCGCCCCCCGGCCCCCCCTCAGAGCGGGCCCTGCGGACCCTCTTGTCCCACCTGGACCCCGCCCGGCTCTGGGGGTCCCTCCTGAGGCCCCTCCTGCACGAGAGGGTCCCGGGGGGGCCCGGCAGCCGCGCGGCCCGGCAGGTGAGACCCCCCCAGTGCACCTGGGACCCCCAACATACACCTGGGACCCCCTTGGGACCCCCAACATAAACCTGGGGACCCCCCCAATACACCTGAGACACCCTGGGACCCCCCCGGGACCCCAAAACTCAACCTGAGACCCCCCCCCCGGGACCCCCAAATACACTTGGGACCCCCCTGGGGCCCTCAAATATACCCTGGTACCCCCTTGGGACCTCCTGAGACCCCCCCTGGGACCACCCTGGGACCCCCAAAATCATCCCGGGACCCTCTGGGACCCCCTGAGACCACCCTGGGACCCCCAAATACATCTGAGACCCCCTGAGACCCCCCTGGGACCACCCTGAGACCCCTCAGATCCCCCCAAACCCCTCCCAGCCCTCTCCATGAGTCCCCACCTGTCCCATGTCCCCACCTGTCCCCACCTGTCCCCCCAGCACGTCCTGTCTCACCTGCGCTCTCTGGGCGCCCCGTGGCACCTGGAGCTGGACACCTTCTCTGCGGCCACGCCCCGCGGGCAGGTGACCTTCAGCAGCGTGGTGGCCACGGCCGAGCCCCGGGGGGCCAAACGCCTGGTGCTGGCCTGTCACCTGGACACCAAGGTGCTGGCCCCGCCCTCACCTGGGGACACACCTGGGGACACACCTGAGGTGCCTTTCGTGGGCGCCACCGACGCCGCCGTGCCCTGCGCGCTCCTGCTGGAGGTGGCCACGGCCCTGGACGCGCACCTGAGGGACAGGGCGGGGCAGGTGAGGGCTGGGATACCTGGGGACAGGTGGGGTTACCTGGGGGGACACCTGGGGACACCTGAGGGGTGTTTGGGGGCTACCTGGGGGTGTCTGGGGCACACGTGGGGACACCTGGGTACACATGGGGGGAGCTGGTGATGGTGCTGGACACACACCTGAGGCAGAAGGCCGAGCAGGTGAGGGTGAGGACACCTGGGGGACACCTGGGGACAGGTGGGGGGTGTCTGGGAGGGCACCTGGGCCCTGCCCTGCCCACAGGTGTATGTTAAGTGTATAACAGGTGCCCCCAGGTGTGTCCCAGGTATGTGACAGGTGTGCCCAGGTGCCTCCAGGTGTGTGACAGGTGTGCCCAGGTGTGTGACAGGTGTGCCCAGGTGCCTCCAGGTGTGTGACAGGTGTGCCCAGGTGTGTGACAGGTGTGCCCAGGTGTGTCTCCAGGTGTGTCTCCAGGTGTGTGACAGGTGTGCCCAGGTGTCCCCAGGTGTGCCCAGGTGTGTGACAGGTGCCCCCAGGTGCTCCCAGGTGTGTCCCCAGGTGTGACAGGTGTGCCCCGCAGGCCCCGGCGCTGACGCTGCAGTTGCTGTTCCTGGACGGGGAGGAGGCCTTTGGGGACTGGAGCGTCACCGACTCCCTTTATGGGGCCCGACACCTGGCGGCCAAAATGGCGGCCCGGGGCCACCCCGCGGGGTCAGAGGTCACCGCCATGGTCAGTGACAGTGGGGGCTGTCCCGCACATGTCCCCAAATGTCCCCAATGTCCCCAATGTCCCCCAATGTCCCCATGTCCCCCAATGTCCCCAATGTCCCCAACATCCCCAGTGTCCCCAATGCCCCATATGTCCCCCCAGTGTCCCCAATGTCCCCTGATGTCCCCAAATGTCCCCAATGTCCCCCAATGTCCCAGATGTCCCCAGTGCCCCCCATGTCCCCAAAAGTCCCCAATGTCCCCAGTGTCCCCACTGTCCCCAATGTCCTCAGTGTCCCCAATCTCCCCACATGTCCCCATGTCCCCAATGTCCCAGATGTCCCCAAAAGTCCCCAATGTCCCCACTGTCCCCAATGTCCCCAGGAGCTGCTGGTGCTGCTGGACCTGCTGGGCGGCCCCGCCCCCGCCATCCACAGTCACTTCACCCGGAGCCACCGATGGTTCCTGCGCCTGGCGGCCATCGGTGGGTGACACGGGGACATGGGGACACCTGGGGGACATGGGGACACCTGGGGGACATGGGGACAGGGCTGGGATAACAGGGACACCGGTGGTTTCTGTGCCTGGCGGCCATCGGTGGGTGACACGGGGACATGGGGACAGCGTGGAGGGGCAGGGACACAGAGGGGACTCCGTGGAGGGGCTGGGGGGGGGTGTGGCGATGTCCCTCGTGTCCTCCATGTCCCCCCCATGTCCCCAGTGTGTCCCCGTGTCTCCAGTGTGCCCGTGCTGTCCCCAATGTCTCGAATGGCCTCATGATGTCCTCAATGTCCCCAATCCCCTCAATGTGTCCCCAATGTCCCCCATGTCCCCAAAGTGTCCCCAGTGTCCCCTCAGTGTCCCCAGTGTGCCCCCGCTGTCTCCACTGTTCCCAACGTGTCCCCAACTGTCCCCACGTGTCCCTTTGCAGAGCAGCGCCTGCGCCGTTTGGGGCTGGGTCACGTGGCCCCGCAGGCCCCGCCCATGTTCCGCCTCAGCCCCGCCCCCGGGCCCGTGGAGGACGATCACGTGCCCTTCCTGCAGAGAGGTGACGTCATCAGTGTCCCTAACCTGTCCAATGTGTCCCCAATGTCCCCAATGTCCTCTTATTGTCCCCAGTGTGTCCCCCCAGGTGTCCCGGTGCTCCACGTGGTCCCCACTGTCCCCAGACTGTCCCCAGTGTCCCCTCTGTCCCCAATATCCCCATTATCCCCGGTGTCCCCAGCCTGTCCCCTCAATGTCCCCAATGTCCCCATTGTCCCCCCCGAGGTGTCCCGGTGCTCCACGTGGTCCCCACTGTCCCCAGCCTGTCCCCAAACTGTCCCCAATGTCCCGCAGGTGTCCCGGTGCTCCACGTGATCCCCACTGTCCCCAATATCCCCTCTGTCCCCATTGTCCCCTCACTGTCCCCAAAGTGTCCCCAATGTCCCCATGTCCCCCTCCAGGTGTCCCGGTGCTCCACGTGATCCCGACGCCGTTCCCGGGGGTCTGGCACACCCCGGGGGACACCGAGGACAATCTGGACCCCCCGACCGTGCGGGACCTGGCCCAGGTGCTGCTGCTCTTCGTGGCCGAGTTCCTGCAGCTCTGACGCCCCCAAACCCCCAAAACGGGCCCCAAAAATGTCAAATGGACCCAAAACCACCCAAAATGGACCCAAAAAACATCAAATGGACCCAAAAACACCCAAAATGGGCCCGAAAACACCCAAAATGGACCCGAAAACACCCAAAATGGACCCGAAAACACCCAAAATGGACCCGAAAAACATCAAATGGACCCCAAAAACGCCCAAAATGGACCCAAAAACATCAAATGGACCCAAAACCACCCAAAATGGACCCGAAAACACCCAAAATGGACCCAAAAAACATCAAATGGACCCAAAAACACCCAAAACGGGCGCGAAAAACAACAAATGGACCCAAAAAACGCCCAAAATGGACCCAAAAACGCCCAAATGGATCCAAAAAACAACAAATGGACCCCAAAAAGGACCCAAAAACGCCCAAAATGGGCCCAAAACCACCCAAATAAAGCCCAGAATGGGGCTGGAATTGGGGCAGGACACGGTCCAACATCGGCCTGTGTGTGAATTTTTATTTGGGGTTTGGAGTTATTGGGATGGGAATTTGTGTTTATTTGGGGTTTGTTTATTTAAAAGGAGAATTTGGGTTTATTTGGAAAAATTTTAAGTTTATTAAATACTCCTAAAATGGGTTTAAATCCTCCTAAAATGGGTTTAAATCCCCAAAAATGGGTTTAAATCCCCCCAAAAATGGGTTTAAATCCTCCTAAAATCAGTTTAGACCTCCCAAAAATTAATTTAAACTCTCCCAAAAATGGGTTTAAATCTCCCAAAGTCCTTTTATTCCCCCCCTAAATAAATATTTTTATTTTTATTTTTAATTTTATTTTTATTTTGGGGGTCCCGGTCACACCCTGGAACAGAAAAGGGGGGAGGGGGGTCAGGGGGGTCCCAAAATTTGGGATTTTCCCCCCCAGGACCCCCAAATCCCCCCCAAACTCACGAGATGCTGCGGAAATTCCTTTTCTCCACAAATTTCACCCGGAAACGGCGCCGGAACCTGCGGGGGGGGAAAAATTGGGGTGAAAATGGGGGAAAAATAACAAAAATTGGGGGAAAAAATGGTGGAAATTGGGGAAAAGGAACAGAAAATGAGGGGAAAAACCAAAATATGGGGGAAAAAAACCAAAATATGGGGGAAAAAAATAAAATATGGAGGAAAAAATAACAAAAAATGAGGGGAAATAATAAAATATGGGGGAAAAATAACAAAACATGGGGGAAAAAACGGCCAGAATTGGGAAAAAGTGACAAAAAAATGGGGAAAAATAACAAAAAATGGGGAAAAATAAAAATTGAGGAAAAAATAACAAAAAAATTGTGAAAAAATAAAAAAAATTGGGAAAAAAATTAACAAAAATTGGGGAAAAAAAACAAAAATTGGGGAAAAAAATAACAAAAATTGGGAAAAAATAACAAAAATTGGGGAAAAAAAAACAAAAATTGGGGAAAAAAATAATGGGAGTTGGGAAGAAAAAGGGAATGGGGGAAAAAAAATAACAAAAACTGGGGGGAAAATGATGGGAATTTTCCCCCCTAAAATTTGGAATTTTTCCATTAAATTTTTTGAGATTTTTTTTCCCAAAATTCTGGGATTTTTTCCTGTAAATTTCAGGATTTTTTCCCCTGAATTCTGGGACTTTTTCCCCCTGAATTTTGTGATTTTTTTCCCCCGAATTTGGGTGTCAGTGACTCACTTTGCCCGTTCCCGGGGCTCGATGATGTTCCTCCTCTGGAAACTCTTGAAACGATCCCGGAGCAGGTTCCCCTCGGGCTGGGGAGGGACACAAAACAACACGGGGGTGAGGGGAATAATCAAACAGATTTGGGGGTTTTTTAGGGATTTTTTTTTCTTATTTTGTCAGGATTTTTTTTTTTTAATTTTTTTTTTTTTTTAATTTTTTTTAATTTTTTTTTTTATTTTTTAGGATTTTTAAGGAATTTTTTAGGGTTTTTTTTAGGATTATTTTTATTATTTTTTAGGGGTTTTTTTTTAATTTTTAAAAACTTATTATTTAGAAATATTTTTTAGGTTTTTAGGATTTTTTAGAATTTTTTTCAGATTTTTAATAGGAGTTTTTAGGATTTTTTTTTTTTTAATTTTTTTTTTATTTTTTGGAATTTTTTCTTTGGATTTTTTTTCAGTATTTTTTAGTACTTTTTTAGCATTTTTTAGGAATTTTTTTGAATTTATTTGGATTTTTTAAACTTTTTTTATTATTATTATTATTTTAAAAGGAATTTTTTAGGATTTTTTTTATTTATTTATTTTTAGGATTTTTTTAGGACTTTTTAGGATTTTTTTTAGGATTTTTTTAGGATTTTTTAGACTTTTTTTTTTTTAGGTTTTTTTTGGATTTTTTTAAAATTTTATTAGGACTTTTTAGGAATACTTATTTATTTATTCATTTATTTATTTATAATTTAGATTTTTTAAAGATTTTTTTTTAGAATTTTTTAGGATTTTTCTAGTATTTATTTTGAAATTTTTTAGGATTATTTTAGGACTTTATTTGGGGTCTCCCAGCCCCCTCAGCCCCTCCAGGATTTTCATCCACGTGACAAAAACCCCGAAAACCCCAAAATCCTTCACATTCCCCGAGCTGGGAATTCTCACAGCGCAAGGATGGGTCTCATCACCGAGGGCTGGGAGCCCCAAAAATACTCAAAATTTGGGGTTTTCACCCCAAAAAATCCCCCCAAATTTGGAGTTTTTACCCCAAAAAAATCCCCCCAAAATTCCCAAAAAATCCTCCCAAAATTTAAAAAAAATCCTCCAAAATTCCCTAAAAAAATCTCCCCAAAATTCCCCAAAACTCCCCCCAAATGTGTATTTTTTCACGCACCCTGAGGCTCCTGAGGGACTCGGGCAGTTCCTCGCTCAGCTGCACCTCAGGCCCGGGGTCCTCGTACCTGCAACGGCCCCAAAATTGGAGTTTTTTTCCCCATTTTTCCCCCATTATTTCCTCACCTGACCCTCCCCAGCCCTTTGGGGTCCCATTCCCCTTCTCCCCACCCCAAATCCCCATTTCTTCATCCCAAAACTCCTTTTTTTTCCCCATTTCCCATCCCAAATCCTTTTTTTCCCCCATTTCTCCCCAGCTATTTGGGTCCCCATTTTCCCCATCCCCAAACCCCCATTTTCCCCCTGGTTTTCCCACCCCAAACCCTCTGTTTTTCCCTTTCCTGCCACCCCAAATCCCCATTTTTTCTCCATTTCCTCCCATTTTTCATCTGTTTTCACCCATTTTCCCAGCCCCAAACCCCCATTTTTTTCCCTTTTTCCCCATTTTTCTCCCATTTCCCACCCCAAACCCTGGTTTATCCCCATTTATCTCCCCACCTGGCCCTCCCCAGCCCTTTGGGTCCCCCATTTCCCACCCCAAACCCTTTTTTTCCCCCATTTCTCCCCACCTGGCCCTCCCCAGCCCTTTGGGCCCCCATTTCCCACCCCAAACCCTGGTTTCTCCCCACCTGGCCCTCTCCAGCCATTTTGGCCCCCATTTCCCCATCCCAAATCCTTTTTTTCCCCCATTTCTCCCCACCTGAGCCTCCCCAGCCCTTTGGGCTCCTGTTTTTCCCTGTTTTTCCCCCATTATCCCCCACCTGACCCTCCCCTGCCTTTTGGGCTCCCATGTTTTCCCCCATTTCCCCCCTATTTATCCCCATTTCCCCACTCCAAACCCCCATTTTCCCTCCATTTCCCACCCCAAACCCTGGTTTATCCCCACCTGGCCCTCCCCAGCCATTTGGGCCCCCATCTCTCCCTGTTTTCCCCCATTAATCCCGTTTTATCCCCACCTGGCCCTCCCCAGCCGCTTCGGCCCCCCATTTCTCATCCCAAATCCCCATTTCCCCATCCCAAATCCTTTTTTTTCCCCATTTCTCCCCACCTGGCCCTCCCCAGCTGTTTGGGTCCCCATTTTCCCTCCATTTCCCATCCCAAACCCCCTGTTTATCCCCACCTGACCCTCCCCAGCCATTTTGGCCTCCCGTTTCTCACCCCAAACCCCAACTTCTCCCCACCTGGCCCTCCCCAGCCATTTTGGTCCCCATCTCTCCCCGTTTTACCCCATTTTTCCCCTGTTTTCTCCCCACCTGGCCCTGCCCAGCCGTTTTGGTTCCCATCTCTCCCGCTCCCGTCGCTGTTCCCGTTCCCGCCGGCGCCGCTGCAGCCGCAGCTCCCGGAGCCGCAGGGCCCGGCACAGGGAGCGCAGCTGGAACAGGCTCTGCTGCCTCAGGGTGGCCAGGCGGGCTCGGGCACGGGCTGCAGCCTGGAATAAATCAAATTATCCTATTAATCCTATTGCTTTTATCATTGATTCTATCAGTGATCCCATCACTGATCCCATAACAGGGCCCGGCACAGGGAACAGACCCTGCAGCCCTGTTTCCCCCCACAAAATCCCATTTCTTCCCCTCCAAAAATCCCATTTTTCTCCCCAAAAATCCCATTTTTCTCCCCAAAATCCCCATTTTCCCCCCAAATCCCCATTTTCCCCCCAAATCCCCATTTTCCCCCAAAATCCCCATTTTCTCTCACCTTCTCCCTGCTCTCTTTCTCCCTCCGTCGCTGTTTCTCCGTTTTCCGGCCGGGCTGGGCCCGTTTCAGCACGGGGGGGTCCTGCCCTTCCTCACCTGGGACACCTGCATCATCATCATCATCATCATCATCACCTTTATCACCTTCATCATCCTCACCTTCATCATCCTCACCTTTATCACCTTCATCATCCTCACCTTTACCTGCACCTTCATCATCCTCACCTTCATCATCCTCACCTTTATCATCCTCACCTTTATCACCTTTATCACCTTCCTCCTCCTCCTCCTCCTCCAGCAGCCCCTGCAGCTGCTCCCGCAGCGCCGACTCCTGGGGGGGAAAAAAATCCCAAATTTTGGGGGTCAAATCCTGAATTTTGGGGCTCAAATCCTGAATTTTGGGGCTCAAATCCTAAATTTGGGGCTTAAATTCTGAATTTTGGGGCTCAAATCATGGATTTTGGGGTTTAAATCCCAAATTTTGGGGCCCAGATCCCAAATTCTGGGGCTCAAATCCCAAATTCCAGAACTTTAATCACAAATTCTGGGCTCAGATCCTGAATTTTGGGGATCAAATTATGAATTTTGTGTCCCTGACCCTGAATTTTGTGTCCCAGACCCCAAATTTTGTGTCTCCAACCCCAAATTTTGTGTCCCAGACCCCAAATTTGGGTCCCAGAGTTTGAGTTTTGTGTCCCAGACCCCAAATTTGGCTCCCAAATGCCTAATTTTGTGTCCCTGACCCCCAATTTTGGCTCCCAGACCCTGAATTTGGGTCCCAGATCCTGAATTTTGTGTCCCAGACTCCAAATTTCATGTCCCAGACCCGAATTTTGGATCCCAGATCCCAAATTTAGTGTCCCTGACCCCAAAATTGTGTCCCATATCCCCAATTTTGTGTCCCTGACCCCCAAATTTGGGTCCCAGAGTTTGAGTTTTGTGTCCCAGACCCCAAATTTGGCTCCCAGATCCCCAATTTTGTGTCCCAGACCCCAAATTTCGTGTCCCAGACCCCAGATTTCGTGTCCCAGACCCCAAATTTTGTGTCCCAGACCCCAAATTTTGTGTCCCAGACCCCAAATTTTGTGTCCCAGACCCCGAATTTCGTGTCCCAGACCCCCAATTTGCCCCCACCTGTGAGCAGAGCTCCCCGGTGACCTTCAGCCTCCGCTCCACCTTCTGCTCCTCCCTCGTCCTCCTCAGCTCCACCTGCAGCGCCTTCTGCAGCAGGGCCTGAAACGGGGCGGGGGTCACCCAAAATATCCCAAAAACGGCCAAAAAACATCCCAAAACAGCAAAAAACACCCCAAAACACCCCCAAAACACCCCAGAACCCCATCCTGGGACCCCAAAATCACCCCAAAACACTCCAAACCACCCCTGGGACCTACAAAAACACCCCAAAACCCGCCTGGGTTCCCAAAACCCCCCCAAAAATCCACCCTGATACCCCAAAATACCCCCAAAACTGCCCCAGGACCCCAAAACCACCCAAAAACCTCCCTGGGACCCCCCTAAAACCTTCCCAGGACTTCCAAAAACACCAAGATCCCTTAAAATCCCACTGGGACCCCCCAAAAATCCCCTCATGATCCCCCAAACTCCCCTGGACCCCTCCCAAAATCCCTCAACCCCCCTCAGGACCCCACAAAAACCCCCCTGGGACTCCCTAAAATCACCTCAGGACCCTCCTAAACACCCCTCAGACCCCCTAACCCCCCCCAAACTCCATCAGGACCCCCCAAAATCCCCTGGGACCCCCCAAACTCTCCTCAGGACCACCCTGAGATCCCCCAATCTCCCCCCTCACCTGGTGCTCGTCAAAGGGGGGGTTTTAAGAGCCCCCCCAAACCCCTCAGAACCCCCCTAAAACCTCCCCAAACTCCCTCATGACCCCCCTGAGACCCCCCAAAACCCCCTCAGGACCCCCAAAAACCCTTCAGGACCCCCCAGGACCCCTCCTCACCTGGTGCTCCTCGAAGGGGGGGTTGTAGGAGCCCCCCAAAGCCCTTCAGAACCCCCCAAAACCCCCCTCAGGACCCTCTAAAAGCCCCCCAAAGCCCCCCAGGACCCCTCCTCACCTGGTGCTCCTCGAAGGGGGGGTTGTAGGAGCCCCCCTGCCCGATCACCTCCACGGGGGGAAGGGGCGAGGGCTTGGCCTGCAGCCGGGGGGGGCGCTGGGGGGGGGGAGACCCCAAAATCAGAGCCCAAAACTCGGGGGGGGTCCCAGAAATCAGACCCCAAAACTCAGGGGGACCCCGAGGGGGATTTGGGGGCGTCCCAGGGGGATTTTGGGGGGGTCTCGAGGGTCCCAGGGGAGTCCCAGGGGGTTTTGGGGGTCCCAGGAGATTTTGGGGGGGTCCCAGGGGGGTCTCAGGGGGATTTAGGGGAATCCCAGGGGGGTCTCAGGGGGTTTTGGGGGGTCCCAGGGGGGTCTATGGGGAATTTGAGGATCTCAGGAGGTCCCAGGGGGGTCTCAGGGGGTCCTAGAGGGTTTTGGGGGGTCCCAGGGGGGTCTCAGGGGGTTTTGGGGGGTCCCAGGGGGGTTTGAGCGTCCCAGGGGAGTCTCAAGAAGATTTCTGGGGGTCCCAGGGGGAATTTTTGGAGTGTTTTGGGGGTCCCAGGTGTATTTTTTGGTATTTTTGGGGCGATTTTTGGGTGTTTTAGGGGTGTTTTGGGGTATTTTGGGGTGAATTTTGGGGTGTTTTGGGGTATTTTCGGGTTCTCAGGTGAATTTTGGGGGTTCCCAGATGGATTTTGGGGTGTTTTGGGGTATTTTGGGGTGTTCTGGGGTCTCTCACCTGCACTGGAGCTCTCTTGGTCTGCTGCAGGTACCAGGGGTCCTGCCCGGCCAGGGGGGCGTCCAGGGGGTCTGGGGGGGGGGGCAAAATTACCCCCAAATCCCCCCAAAATTACCCCAAAATCCCCCCAAAATTACCCCCAAAATTACCTGAGACTCCCCTCCCCAAAAAATCCCCTCCAAAGGAGCCCCCAGCCCCAAATCCCTCCAAAATTACCCCAAAAAATCATCCAAAATTTTTCACATTCCCCAAAAATTGCCCCAAAATCCCAAAAAAAATCCCCCCAAAATGCCCAAAAAATCCCCTGAATTTTTTTTCAGCCTCCAAAAATCGCCCCAAAATCCCAAATAATTCAAATTCCCCCCCAAAAAATCCCCTGAAATTTTCCCAAGCCTCCCAAAATCTCAAATAATTCAAATTTCCCCCCCAAAACTCCCCCAAAATCCCCCGAAATTTTTTCAGCCTCCCAAAATCGCCCCAAAATCCCAAATAATTCAAATTTCTCCCCCAAAAATCGCCCCAAAATCCCAAATAATTCAAATTTTCCCCCCAATTCCCCCCCAGACTCACTGTTGTCCCCCCAGATGTCGTAGAAGCCCCTCTGGGGGTTGGACCGTCCCACCTCGGGGGGTTTTTGGGTTGAATTTTGGGATTTTTGGGGGTTTTTGGGGTCCAGCCCCAGGCGGGCCCGGAGCCGCCGCTCCCCCCGGGGGAAAATCCCTTTTTGGGCTTTTTTGGCCCAAAATTCTTGACGTCGTTTTTCTTTCCGCCCGTTTGGGGTTTGGTGGGAGGTGATGCTGCAAAAAAATGGGGGAAAAAAATTAAAAATGAGGTTTAAAAAAATATAGGGAGGAGTTTGGGGGTTTTATGAGGGATTTGCCTCAAAAAAACCCCAAAATTTTGCCCTAAAATTGAATTTTTAGAGGAAAGAAAACCTCAAAAATTGAATTTTTAGAGGAAATAAAACCACAAAATTGAATTTTAGAGAAAAAAAAATCCTCGAAATCGAATTTTCAGAGAAAAAAAAATAAAAATAAAAAATTAATTTTTAGAGAAAACTGCAAAATTGAGTTTTAGAGAAAAAAAAATCAGATTTTTAGAGTAAAAAAAAAAATAGAATTTTTAGAGAAAAGAAAATCCCAGATTCCCCCAATAATCAAATTTTTAGAGAGAACAGAGACCCAAAAGCTCCAAAATCAATTTTTGAGGGAGAAGAAAACCCCAAAATCCCTTTTAAAGTCAAATTTAGATTGAAAAAAGCCCCCAAAACCCAAAAAATCCTCCCCAAAAATCAATTTATGAAGAGGAGACCCTGAAAATCAATTTTTGAGGGAGAAAAAAAGCCCCAAAAAGCCCCAAAATCAATTTTTGAGGAGGAGAACCCCAAAAATCAATTTTTGAAGGGGAAAAGAGCCTCAAAATCTGTTATAAATTCAATTTTAGAGTGAAAAGAGCCCCAAAAGCCCCAAAAATCAATTTTTGAGGGGGAAAAAAGCCCCAAAATCCCTTATAAATTCAATTTTAGATTGAAAAGAGCCCCAAAAATCAATTTTTGAGAAGGAAGACAGCCTGAAAATCAATTTTTGAAAGAAAAAAAAGCCCTAAAAATCCCTTTAAATTCGATTTTTGACTGATAAGAGCCCCAAAACCTCCCAAAAAAAATCCCAAAATAATATTTTAAATAGGAAAAGACCCCCAAACCCCCCCAAAGGCCCCCAGTCTCACTCCTTGGGCGGGGGCACCCTGGACAGGGGCTGCAGCACCAGCTCCACGTGCAGAGGCTTCTCAGGGCGTTTCCTGGGGGCTCCTGGGGGGGATCGGGAGGGTCAGAACGGCCCCAAAATCCCCCCCAAAAATGGGGAAATTTGGGGAGAAAAAATTTAAATTTTCCTCACTTTTATTGGCCTTTCCGGTGTCCACGAAGAAAAGTCCCTCGTTGGGCTGCTCTGAGATCAGACCCCTGCGATTTTACACAAAAAAAAATTGAGATTTTTGCACCCAAAATTAAAGATTTAACCTCCCAAATTTAGAGATTTTACTCCCTAAATTGGAGATTTTACCCCCAAAATTCAGATATTCACACCAAAAATTGGAGATTTTACATCCTCCAAATTTAGAGATTTTTTTACCCCCAAATATTATAGATCTTACACCCAAAATTAAAGATTTTACCCCCAAAATTCAGATTTTTGCACCCCAAAATCAGAGATTTTACCCCCAAAATTAGAGATGATTTTAGACTCAAAATTAGGTATTTTACCCCCTTAAAATTAGACATTTTACACCCCCAAAATTAGAGATTTAAACCCCCAAAATAAGAGATTTCACTTCCCAAAATTAGAGATTTTATCCTCCCAAAATTAGAGATTTTACATCCAAAATTAGAGATTTCCCTAAATTTTGTAATCTCCCAAATCTCCCCTCATCTTTAGAACACCCAAAATCCCCCCAGGACCCCCCAAATCCCCTTTAGAACCCCCAAATCCCCTCAGGAGCCCCCAAATCCCCTCAGATCCCCCCAAAATCCCCTCAGATCCCCCAAATCCCCTCAGGACCCCCCAAACCTCCTCAGGACCCCCCAAACCCCCTCAGATCCCCCCAAACCCCCTCAGATCCCCCCAAAATCCCCTCAGGGCCCCTCCTGACCCCGCCGCCCGCTCCTGCAGCCCAACGTCCTCCAGGAAATCGCCGATTTCCCGGCCCAGCTGCGCCTCGGGGCCGCTCCAGCGTTTCCAGCCCTTTTTGCGGTTCCGCGGCCCCCGGGAGCGGCGCCGGGAAGCGGCGGAGGGGCCCGGACGGGCCGCGGGGTTGAAGGCGAGGAACGATTCGGCCGCCGCCATTTCGTGAGGGAGAAGCGTGAGGGGGAAGCCGGAAGTGGCCTGAGGCGGCTTCCGGTTCCCGCGGCGGGAAAAAGGGCGGGAAGGAGACGCCGCCATCTTAGAGAGGGAAGGGCAGCGCCGCGCCGCCATTTTAGGAAGGTCGGAAAGCGGAGACGCGCCCTAAAAGCGGCTTTAAAAACACGTTTGGAGGAGCCAAAACCTCCCCAAATTGCCGCGAGCCTTCCCAGATGTGACTCAGCCCCCGCTCAGGACGTTCCCGAGTGCGGCGCGGAGGAACGGCCTCGCCGCCAACTTGTGAAGGTAAAACAAAACGGGCGCCATTTTTGGGAGGAGCGGGAACTTTTCCCGCCATGTTGGGAAGGGCGGGAAACGGCGTTGCCGCCATCTTTGGGAGGGCGGGAAATTGAATCGCCGCCATCTGTGGGAGGGCGGGAAACGCTGCGCCGCCATTTTGGGAGGGCGGGAAACGCTGCGCCGCCATTTTGAGAAGGGTGTGGTGAGGACCGGGCGCCATCTTGGGGAGGTCGGCTCAGAGGGGGCCCCAATGAGCCCCAAATTCCCCAAAACCCGCCCCAAATTCCCCAAAATTGGCCCCAAAACCCCCTAAAATGACCCCCAAATCCTACAAAAATGTGCCCCAAAACCACCCCTAAACGAGCCCCAAAATATCCCCAAAAATGTGTCTCAAAACCCCCAAATTGTGCCCCAAAAAGAGCCCAATTCCCCCCAAAATGAGCCCAAATCCTTCAAATTTACCCCAAATTTACCCCAAACCCCCAAATTTACCCAAAATTTACCCCAAATTCCCCCTTTTCCCTCCCACACCATAAATCCAGGACAATTCATTCACTCGCTCTGTCTTTATTGAGGCTTCCCTGATTTTTGGGGAGATTTTGGGGATTTTTGGGGTTTATTCTGGATTTTTGGTGTCACTCAGCAGCCCCTTTTTGCCTCTTGGGGAATGTCTGTAAATCCCTGATTTTGGTGTTTTTCTGGGTGGATTTTCGGGTTTATTCTGGATTTTGGGGGTTCAAGATGGGATTTGGGGGATTTTGGGGTTTTTCTGGGCGGATTTTGGGCTGGATTTTGGGGTTTATTCTGGATTTTTTTGGGATTTTTGGGGTCACTCAGCAGAGCCCTTGTGCCTCCTCTTGGAAAGTTTATTTTGGGCATTTTCTGAGCAGTTTCTGGACGGATTTTTGGCTGGATTTTTGGGGTTTATTCTGAATTTTAGGATCACTCAGCCGATCCCTTGTGCCTCCTCTTGGAGGGATTTTTCTGGGCAGTTTCTGGGTGGATTTTTGAGGTTTATTATGGGATTTTTGGCTGGATTTTTTTGATTTTTTCTGGATTTTTTGGTCACTCAGCAGAGCCCTTGTGCCTCCTCTTGGAAAGTTTATTCTGGGCAGTTCCTGGGCAGTTTCTGGGCAGATTTTTGAGGTTTATTATGGGATTTATTCTGGATTTTTGGGATTTATTCTGGATTTTCAGTGTCACTCAGCCGACCCCGTGTGCCTCCTCTTGGAGGGGTTTTATTGGGCGGATTTTTAACTGGATTTTTGGGATTTTAGGGGATTTTTGGATCACTCAGCTGAGCCCTTGTGCCTCCTCTTGGAGGGGATTTTCTGGGTGGATTTTTGAGGTTTATTATGGGATTTTTGGCTGGATTTTTGAGGTTTACAATGGAATTTTTTTGGATTTTTGGTGTCACTCAGTCACCCCTTGTGCCTCCTCTTGGGGGGCATTTTCTGGGCAGTTTCTGAATGGATTTTTAACTGGATTTTGGGGTTTATTCTGAATTTTTTGTGATTATTAGTGTCACTCAGTGGACCCCTTGTGCCTCCTCTTGGAAAGTTTATTCTGGGCAGTTCCTGGGCAGTTTCTGGGCGGTTTCTGGACGGATTTTTAACTGGATTTTTGGGATTTTTGGGAACATTATAAGGTCACTCAGAAGACCCCTTGTGCCTCCTCTTGGATGGGTTTTATTGGGCGGATTTTTAACTGGATTTTGGGATTTATTCTGGATTTTTTTGGTCACTCAGCGGACCCCTTGTGCCTCCTCTTGGAGGGGGGCACCAGCCTGGGCGGCAGGTCCAGGGGCAGCCCCCTCCCCTCCAGCTTGGCCCCGATGAGGTGCCCGGCCAGGGCGAACTCCTCGTGGTCCAACATGCCGTCCCTGTCCACGTCGCTGAGCTGCCAGATCCTCCCCAGGACGGAGCTGGGCAGGTTGCTGGCCACCATCCAGCCCTTGGCCCTCCTCCCGCTCAGCTTCCCCCCGTCGGGGGCCAAACCGTAAAAAATCTCGTCGTATTTGGCCTTGTCCTTCATCACCACCCACTCGCCGTCTTCATCTTCATCGGCGTCTTCGTCTTCGTCATCCTCGGCCCCGAAGGGCCCCAGGGCCCCGTCCAGGGCCCCCCCCCGCACCTGGGGGTCCTCGGGGGTCCCCCCGGCCAGGAGGGGGGTCAGGGCCGGCAGGTCTCGGGTCAGGAGCTGCTCCAGACCCGACAGGAGGCGGCGTTTGGGGCCCGGCAGGCGGGACAGGTCACGGGACAGCAGCTGCTCCTGGGGACAGGGGGACATTGTTGGGGACATTGGGGACATATTTGGGATATTGGGGACATTGGGGACAGTGGGACATTGGGGATATTGAGGACATTGGGGACATTGGGGACATTGGGGACATATTTGGGATATTGGGGACATTGGGGACAGTGGGGACAGTGGGGACATTGGGGACACATTGGGGACAGGAGGGACATTGGGGACATTGGGGACATTGGGGTATTGGGGACATTGGGGACAGCAGGGACATTGGGGACAGTGGGGACAGTGGGGACATTGGGGACACATTGGGGACATTGGGGACAGCAGGGACATTGGGGACATTGGGGACACATTGGGGACATTGGGGTATTGGGGACATTGGGGACAGTGGGGACATTGGGGACATTGGGGACAGCAGGGACACTGGGGACAGTGGGGACACTGGGGACAGTGGGGACATTGGGGACAGCAGGGACATTGGGGACACTGGGGACAGTGGGGACATTGGGGAGAGTGGGGACATTGGGGACATCGGGGACATTGGGGTCCATAGATGGGATCCAGGCATGTCCCCAGGAGGGATCTGGTGCTCGCTCTGGACCCCAAACCCTCCAAAACTCCCCAGAAATCCCCCCCAAACTCCCTCAAAATCCCCCCAAAATGCCCCAAAAATCCACAAAAAATCCCCCAAACCCCCCCAGATCCCCCCAGATCCCCGGGATCTGCTCTCACCTGCAGCTTTGCACAGTCAGGCATGTCTCCAGGAGGGATCTGGTGCTCACTCTGGACCCCAAACCCCCCTAAATCCTCCCCAAAATCCCCCAAAATCCCAGTGGATCCCCCCAGATCCCAATGGATCCCCGGGATCCGCTCTCACCTGCAGCTTTGCACAGTCGGGCATGTCTCCAGGAGGGATCTGGTGCTCGCTCTGCACCCGGGCCAGCAGCCCCGGCAGCCTCTGCACGAGGCGTTTGCGGCGCCCGCGACCCCCGAGGGGCCCCTGCAGCTCCTGGTGCAGCCGGGACACGATCAGGGCGTGCACCTGGGGGGGAAACAGGGGTCTGGGGTCCGTCCTGGGGGGTTTGGGGTCCATGCTGGGGGTCAGGGAGGGGTCTGGGGTCCGTCCTGGGGGGTCTGGGGTCCGTCCTGGGGGGTTTGGGGTCCGTCCTGGGGGGTTTGGGGTCCATTCAGGGGGAAAAGAGGGGTCTGGGGTCTGTCCTGGGGGGTTTGGGGTCCATGCTGGGGGGTCTGGGGTCCACTCAGGGGCCAGGGGGGGTCTGAGCCCCCTCCCCAGGTCATCCTGGATCAGTGAAAATCCCCAAGAGATCCTGGGGATGGCCTTGATCCCCCCAAAAAACCCTTTAAACCTCCCAAAACCCCCTCAAACACCCCCAAACCTCCTCAGATCCCCCCCAAACCATCCCAGATCCCCAAAAATTCCCTTTAAACCCTCCCAGATCCCATCAGATCCCCATCCTGACCATCCTGGCCCTCTTGACCTGCCCTTGATCCCTAAAAAAACCCCTTTAAACTCCACAAAACCCCTTTAAGCCCCCTTCAAATACCCTCAAGCCCCCCCAGATCCCCCTCAAACCATCTCAGATCCCCCAAATCCCCTCCAGCCCCTCACCCTGACCATCCTGGCCCTCTTGACCATGTCGCTGAGCTTGCGGCGGGCGGCACTGATCCCCCTGAGACCCCCTTTAAACCTCTTTACACCTCCTTTAAACCACTTTAAACCCCCTTTAAACCCCCTCAAACCCCCTCAAACCCCTCCAAACCCACCTAGATCCTCTCAAATCCCCCTGAAACCATCTCAGATCCCCCCGGATCCCCTCCAGCCCCTCACCCTGACCATCCTGGCCCTCTTGACCGTGTCGTTGAGCTTGCGGCGGGCGGCATTGACCCCCAAAAACCCCTTTAAATCCCCTCAAATCCCCCTCAAACCCACCCAAACCGTGTCAGATCCTCTCAGATCTGCTCAGATCCCCCTGGATCATGTCAGAGCCCCTCACCCTGACCATCCTGGCCCTCTTGACCATGTCGTTGAGCTTGCGGCGCGCGGCGTGGCGCGGCAGCTCGCGGATCTCGCGGAACAGGTCCTGCTCCTCCAGCTGGAAGAGGCGCCGGTTCTCGGGGTCCAGCAGGGGCCGGGCCCAGAAGGAGCCCAGGAAGACCCTCAGCACCTCGGGGGTGCCCACGGCCTTGCCCAGGGCCCACATCAGCGCCCCGTAGACCCTCATCAGCTGCTGGGCGCCCACCGAGTCCGCCTTGTTGAGGACCACGCGCAGCTTGTCCTCGTGGCCCCGCAGGGCGCCCAGCGCCGCCGAGAACTCCTCCGAGATCTCGGGTTTGTGCGCGTCGAACAGGAGGATGACCAGGTCCACCCGCTCGGCGAACCAGCGCAGCACGGCGGGGAAGTCGTAGCCTGGGGAAAATGTGGGATTTGATAAAAAAATCCTAGTGAAAATCCTAAATCCCATGGAAAAAATCCCAAATCACCAGGTCCGTGTGCTCAGCGAACCAGCGGAGCACGGCTGGGAAGTCATAACCTGGGGAAAATGTGGGATTTTATACTGAAATCCTGATAAAAATCCTAAATTCTGGCCCAAAATCAGCCCCAAACCAGGTCCACCCTCTCAGTGAACCAGCAGAGCACGGCTGGGAAATCATAGCCTGGAAAAAAATTGGGGTTTTATGTCAAAATCCTGATAAAAATCCTAAATTCTGACCCAAATCCCAAATCCACACTCTCAGGGAATCAGCTCAGGACAGCTGGGAAATTGTAACCTGGAAAAATATATGGGATTTTATACTGAAATCCCAGTGAAAATCCTAAATTCAACCCCAATTCTGAAATAGGAACCAGCGCAGGACGGCAGGGAAGTCGCAGCCTGGGGGAGAAATCGCAAAATCCCAATAAAAATCCTAAATTCTGACCCAAACCCCAAATCCACCCACTCAGAGAACCAGCCAGGAAATCCTGACCTGGGGGGAAATGTGGGATTGGATCCCAAAATCCCAATAAAAATCCTAAATCCTGCCCTAATCCCAAATTCCAATTCCTTTTCCCCCCCCCATTTTTTCACCCCAATTCTCAAATTTCCATTTTTTCCCATTTTTCCCCCCATTTTTTCACCTCAATTCCCAATTTTCCTTTTTTTCCTATTTTTTCACCCCATGTTTTCACCCAATTCCCAAATTTCCTTTTTATTCCATTTTTTTTCCCCCCATTTTTTCCCCTCCCCCACCTCTCCCCGCCCCTCCCCCACCCCTCCCGCGCCCGTTTTTGGGGTGGGGGAGGAAAAAGGGGGGGTGGGGGAGGGGCCCCGCCCGGAAATTTGGCGAATTTCCCGGGAAAAAACTTGGAAAAATTCCCGGGAATTCCGCCCAGGCCACGCCCACTTTCCCCAGGCCACGCCCATTTCCCCAGGCCACGCCCACCCCGCCCTTTGGCGCCCAAATTCTTGGGCGGGGTCCCCAAAATTGTCCTAAAAGCCAAAAAAAAATCGCCCTCCCAAATTCCGAGGCCTCTTTGGCCCCAAAAATTCAGATTTTTTTTCCCCCTTTATCCCCAAAAATTCGGGATTTTTTTTCTCCCCTTTATCCCAAAAATTTAGATTTTTTTCCCTCCCTTGGGCCTCGAAAATTTGGATTTTCTCCCCCCCTTTAACTCCAAAAATTCAGATTTTTTTCCCCCTCCATTTCGCCCCAAAAAATTCAGATTTTCCCCCCATTTAGCTAAAAAAAATCAGATTTTTTTTCTCCCCTTTAATGCAAAAAATTCAGATTTTTTTCCCCCATTTATCCCCAAAAATTCAGATTTTTTTCCCCTTTACCCCCCAAAAATTCAGATTTTTTTCCCCCATTTAGCCCCCAAAAATTCAGATTTTTTTCCCCCATTTATCCCCAAAAATTCAGATTTTTTTCCCCTTTACCCCCCAAAAATTCAGATTTTTTTCCCCCATTTCGCCCCAAAAAATTCAGATTTTTTTTCCCCCATTTAGCCCCAAACTTTGAGAATTTTTTCCTCCTTTTACCCCCCAAAATTCATTTTTCCCCCCAATTTGAGCCCCCCTTACCCCGGCAGACCCTCTGCTTGGCCCCCGCCAGGATCCCGGGGGTGTCGATCAGGCTGATGCTCTCCAGGACCTGATTGTTCAGGGTGGCGCAGTAAAACCTCGAAAATAAAACAAAATCCCAACATTCTCCCCACCAAAAAAACTCGAAAAGAAAATAAAATTATAATAATAATTTAAAAATTATAATAATAAATAAATAATAAAAATATAATAATAATATAAATATAATAATAATAATAAAATGGTGTTTAAAAATTTGCCCCCCAAAAAATAAAAAAAGTACCAAAATCTCACCCCCAAAAAATCAGAAAACCCATAAAATAATAATAATAATAATAATAATAATAGTAATAATAATAATGTAAAAAAATCTACCCAAAAAAACCCCAAAAAATCCACCAAAAAAAACCTCAAAAGGAAACAATTAGTAATAATAATAATAATAATAGTAATAGTAATAATAGTGTTAAAAAATCCACCCCAAAAAAACCCTCAAAAATAAAATGAAACAAAATAATAATAATAATAATAATAATAATAGTAATAATAGTAATAATAATAATGTAAAAAAAATCTACCCAAAAAATCCACCAAAAAAAACCTCAAAAGGAAAACAAATAATAATAATAATAATAGTATTTAAAAATCCACCCAAAAAAATCCCCCCCCAAAAAACCCTCAAAAATAAAATGAAACAAAATAATAATAATAATAATAATAAAAATAATAATAATAATAATAAACCTGACCTCATGTGGATCCAACTCACCAAACCACAATTCCTGACATCGATCCCGACTCACAAATCCCTGATCCTGGAGTGGATCCCAACTCACCAATCCTTGATTTCAGGGTGGATCCCAAACCCCAATCCCCAATTTCTGGGGCAGATCCCGACTCACAAATTCCAATTTCTGACACAGATCCCAAATCCCCAATCCTTGATTTCAGGGTGGATCCCAAATCCCAAACCCCAATTTTTGGGGGAGATCCCGACTCACAAATCCCAATTCCTGACATCGATCCCAACACACCAGTCCCTGATTTCAGGGTGGATCCCAAATCTCCAGACCCCAGATTCTGACACAGATCCCGACTCACCAATCCTTGATTTCAGGGTGGATCCCAAACCCCAATCCTCAATTTTTCGGGCAGATCCCGACTCACAAACCCCAATTCCTGACACGGATCCCAAACCACCAATCCCCAATTCCGGGGTGGATTCCGACTCACCAATCCCTGATCCTGGTGTGGATCCAACTCACCAAACCCCAATTCTTGGTGTAGATCCCAAGTCACCAATCCCTGATCCGGGAGTGGATCCCAACTCACCAATCCCTGATTTCAGGGTGGATCCCAAATCCCAATCCCCAATTTCTGGGCCAGATCCCGACTCACAAATCCCAATTCCTGGGGCAGATTCTGATCCCAAAATGGAACCCAAAACCCAAAACCCAAACCCCAAATCCTGACAGAGATCCCGACTCACAAATCCCTGATCCTGGGGTGGATCCAACTCACCAATCCCCAATTCTTGGTGTGGATCCCAAATCCCCAATCCCTGATTTCAGGGTGGATCCAAATTCCCCAAACCCCAATTCCTGACACGGATCCCAAATCACCAATCCCCAATTCCGGGGTGGATTCCGACTCACAAATCCCTGATCCTGATGTGGATCCAACTCAACAAATCTCAATTCTTGGTGTAGATCCCAACTCACCAAACCCCAGTTCCTGACATCAATCCCAAATCACCAATCCTTGATTTCAGGGCGGATCCCAAACCCCAATCCCCAATTTCTGGGGCAGATCCCGACTCACCAAACCCCAATTCCTGACACAGATCCCAAACCACCAAACCCCAAATCCTGGTCCAGATCCCAACTCACCCAACCCCAAGGTGGATCCCAGACCCACCTGTTGAGGAATCCGTTCCCGAAGGCGTCCAGGTGCCGGAAGGGTTTTTTGGGATCCACCACCAGGGCGTTCCCGGGGATCAGGCCCGGGCTGTCCCCGTGCATCACGGCCACGAAGGAGTCGGTGGTGGGCTCGGGCCCCAAACCCCAAACCCCAAACCCCAATTCCTGACACAGATCCCAACTCACCAATCCTTGATTTCAGGGTGGATTCCAAATCCCCAGACCCCAATTCTTGGTGCAGATCCCAAATCACCAATCCCTGATCTCAGGATGGATCCCAAACCCCCAATCCCCAAATCCTGGGCCGGATCCCGACTCACAAATCTCTGATCCTGGTGTGGATCCAACTCACCAAATCCCAATTTCTGGGACAGATCCCGACTCACAAATTCCAATTCCTGACACAGATCCCAAACCACCCGACCCCAAGGTGGATCCCAAATCCCAATTATAGATCCCAAACTCACCTGTTGAGGAATCCGTTCCCGAAGGCGTCCAGGTGCCGGAAGGGTTTTTTGGGATCCACCACCAGGGCGTTCCCCGGGATCAGGCCCGGGCTGTCCCCGTGCATCACGGCCACGAAGGAATCCGTGGTGGGCTCGGGCCCCACGCGCGCCCCCGGCACCTCCTGCTCCAGCAGGTACTGGATGAAGGAGGTTTTCCCGCTGGAGTATTGGCCCATCACCAGCACCATGGGCTTGGCCTCGAAATCCGCCTCCAGCAGCGCCGGGGAGTGGAAGGAGCCGAAGCCGTAAAACTCCTCCACGGGGAGAAGTTTGGATTTGTAAAGGGATTTCAGGGTTTCCGTCACCGGGGGGACCAGAGGGGCCGCGGGGCGCTGGCGGCGCAGCCAGCTGAACATGGCTGTGGGGGTTCAGGGGTTAAATGGGGGGTTTAAATGGGGTTTGGGGGTTTAAAAGGGGTTTGGGGATTTTTTGGGGATTTTTTTTGGGGTTTTTAAAAGGGTTTTTTGGGATTTTTTAGGATTTTTTTTTGGGTTTTTTGGGATTTTTTTGGGATTTTTTTGGGGATTTTTTAGGAATTTTTTTGGGATTTTTGAGGGCTTTTAAAAGGGGTTTTTGGTGGGTTTTTTTTTTTTGGGTTATTTGGGGGGTTTTTAAAGGTTTTTTTTGGGACTTTTTGGGGGTTTTAAAAAGGGTTTTTTTAAAGGGTTTTTTTAAAGGGTTTTTTTGGAGTTTTTCAAAGGACTTTTTTGGGGTTTTTAAAAGGGGTTTTTGGGGTTTTTAAAAGGGTTTTTTTTGGGGATTTTTTTTGGGTTTTTAAAAGGGGGTTTTGGAATTTTTTAAAAGGATTTTTAGGGGTTTTTAAAAAGGGGTTTTGGGGTTTTAAAGGGGATTTTTAATAAGAGGTTTATAGATTGGGGGGGGGCTATATATATATATGTATATATATTTTAGGGGGTTTTAAAGTGGATTTTGGGTATTTTTAAAAGCGGTTTTAAAGTGGATTTTTGGGGTTTTTAAAGGGGATTTTTTTGGGATTTTTAATTAGAGGTTTATGGGGATTTTGGGGGGATATATATATATATTTATATATATTTATATATTAGGGAATTTTAAAGTGAAAATCCAAGTGAAAAATAACTTTTTTTTTGGGGGGGGGGGGGGGGAAAGGGGGGTTGTCCCGAAAAAATTAAAATTTTTAGGGATTTTTTTTTTCCTGGGAAAACGAGGGAGAAAAATAAAAAAAATTCAGGGTTTGTTTTTTTGCTCTGCTGGCGAAAAAAAAAAAAAAAAAAAAGGTTTTTAGGGAGCTTTTCCCTTAAAAGGAGGGAAAAAACGAGGCCTGAGGAATTTTTTCCATAAATCGGAGCCAAAAATGAAGTTTCGGGGATTTGTTGCTGCAACTGAAGGAAAATGAAGTTTCTGGGAGGTTTTTTCCTGTCAAAAGAAGCAGAAAAAGGAAATTTTAGGGGTTTTCCCATGAAGTGAAAGGGAAAAAAAGGAATTTTTGGGTTTTTTCCTGTAAAAACTGGAGAAAAACAAAGTTTGGGGCTTTTTTCCATCAAATCTGGCTGAGAAATGAAGTTTTTTTGGGTTTTTTTTTTTAATATAAAATGGGAGTTTTGGGGATTCCCTGCAGGAAAAGGGAATTTCGGGATTTTTTTTGTTGTTTTTTTTTAATGGGAGGAAAAAAAAAGCCCGAAAAGGAATCCCGAAGTTCCCGGCGCCGCCTCTCCCACCCGAACAGGCGGAAACGTGAAACTCCCGGGATTTCCTCGCTCCCGAAAGCCGCAAAAAAACCGCAAAAAACCGCAAAAAATACCGCAAAAAATCCTGCAAAAATCCCATAAAAATCCCCAAAAATTTCCCCAAAAAAAATTCCAAAAAAATCCCCAAAAATCCCATAAAAATCCCCCAAAAAATCCAGAAAAAATCCCCCCCCCAAAATCCCCCCAAAAATCCCGCAAAAATCCCCCCAAAATCACCCCCAAAATCCCATTAAAAATCCCAAAAAAACCCCCCCAAAATTCCCAAAAAATCCCCCCCAAAAAATCCCCCAAAAATCCCAAAAAAATCCTCAAAAAATCCCCCCAAAAAATCCCCCCAAAAATCCCCCCAAAAATCCCCAAAAAAATCCCCAAAAAATCCCCCCAAAAATCCCCCAAAAAATCCCCCCAAAAATCCCAAAAAAATCCTCAAAAAATCCCCCCAAAAAATCTCCCAAAAATCCCCCCAAAAAATCCCCAAAAAAATCCCCAAAAAATCCCCCCAAAAATCCCCCAAAAAATCCCCCCAAAAATCCCCCAAAAAATCCCCCCAAAAATCCCAAAAAAATCCCCAAAAAATCCCCCCAAAAAATCCCAAAAAATCCCCCCAAAAATCCCATAAGAATCCCCAAAAAATCTCCCAAAAATCCCCCCAAAAATCCCCAAAAAAATCCCCCCAAAAAAATCTCCAAAAAAAATCCCCAAAAAATCCCCCAAAAAATCCCCCCAAAATCCCCCCAAAACCCCCCCCCCAAATCCCACCAAAAATCCCAAAAAAATCCAGAAAAAATCCCAAAAAAATCCCATAAAAATTCCCCAAAAAATCCCAAAAAATTCCCAGAAAATTCCCTTTTCCCTTCCCCTTTTCCCCGCCCCGCCCAGGGGGGTTTCTCCTCTTCCCGCTGGGAAAATTCCAATTTTTCCGCCCCAAATCCCGTTTTCCACCCAAAAATCCCATTTCCCCTCCCAAAAAAAATCCCTTTTCCCCCCAAAAAAATCCCATTTCCCCCCAAAAAATCTCATTTTTCACCCCAAAACCCCCTAAAAATTCCTTTTTTCCCCCCCAGGATTTTCCCCGACCTTTTCCCGGCGCTCCCGGGTTGTTTTATTTCCCTTTTTTCCTTTTTTCGGGGTTTTTGGCCCCGACCCCGCGGGCGCGGCCGCCGCTCGGAGCGAAAAAATCCTCCCGGGGGGGGAAAAACAGCCCCGAATTTGCATAAAATTATCATAAATCTGCATCGAACCGGCCCCGCGCCCATAAAAAGAGCAGAGGGAGGTTTTAATAAATTAATAAATTGGGTTTGACGGGGCGGGGAGTGGATTGAAGGAATAAATTAATAATTTAATAATTTAATAATTGAATGGTGGGACGGGGGGGCCTCGAGGGGGGAGCGAGGGACGAGCCCGAAAATTCCCCAAAAAAATTCCCAGAGGGGCCCAAAAATGTCAAAAATTCCAGGGGAAAAATCCCCCCCCAGCCCCTCCCAATTCCAGGAATTTTTTTGGGATTTTTTTTTGGAAATTTTTTGGGGAATTTTTGGGATTTTTTTGGGAATTTTTTGGGGAATTTTTGGGAACTTTTTTGGGAATTTTTTTGGGGAATTTTTGGGCATTTTTTTGGGAATTTTTGGGCATTTTTTTGAATTTTTGGGAATTTTTTGGGAATTGTTTTGGGAATTTTTGTGAAAAATTTTGGGAATTTTTGGGGCATTTTTGGGGGAATTTTTGGGGCATTTTTGGGGGAATTTTTGGGGCATTTTTTTGGAATTTTTTGGAATTTTTTTGGGCATTTTTGGGAATTATTTGGGAATTTTTTGGAATTTTTTTTTTTAATTTTTGGGAATTTTTGGGGAATTTTTGTGAATTTTTTTGGGAATTTTTGTGATTTTTTTGGGAATTTTTATGGGGATTTTTTGGGAATTTTTTTGGGAATTTTTGGGAATTTTTATGGGGATTTTTTGGGAATTTCAGCCCAGAGAGTTTTTTTTTTTTGGGATTTGGGGTCTCGGGGTTCCCGGAATGGGGTCCTGGATTGGGGGTTGGATTCTGAATCCCAAAATCCCAAAAAAGTCCCCAAAATCCCAAAAATCTCACCCCCCCCCCCAAAAAAAAAAAAAAAAAAAAAAAAAAAAAAAAAAAAAAAATCCAAAACTCCAAAAATCCCAAAACCCCCAAAAATCAAAAATAATCCACCCCAAAACCTCAAAAAATCCCCAAAAATCCCAAATTCCAAATCCCAAAACCCCCCAAAACCCCCAAAATAAATAATAATAAAAAAATCCACCCCCAAAACCCCCAAAATCCCAAATTTCCTCCCCCCCCCACCTCCCATTTTATTTTTATTTTTTATTTGGGAATTTCCTCCCCCTCCCCAAAATTTCCCCCTTTAATGAAACAAAAACCGACTCTGGTTCGTTAATTAATTAAAAGCGATTTTTTGTATGGATTTTTTTTTTTTTTTAATTTACACCAGAAATAGTAAATGTCCAGAATTCCTTTTTTTTTTTTTTTTTTTTTCTTCTTCTTTTTTTTTTCTTTAAAAAAACCCCTCGGTATAGACAATAAATTACAGTACAAAATTCCAGCCGGGAATTTCCCCCCAGCCCGGGAAAAGGGATTTGTTTCTTTCGGGAATTTTTCTCTCCGAAAATTTTTTGGGATCCCAAACCCAAAAAAAAAAAAATAAAAAACCCCAAAAAATTCCGGGAATGGAGGGAGGGAAAGGGTTAAAAAAAAAAATAAATCCCAAAAAAACCCAGAAAAAAATAGGGGGAAAATCCAAAAAAATTGGGGGGAAAAAAAAAAAGGGGATTTTTGGGCCTAAAAAAGGCAATTTTGAGGCTAAAAATGGCGATTTTGGGGATTTAAAATGAGATTTTTGGGGGCTAAAATTGGGGGTTTTTCTCCTTTTGGGAATTTTCCGTGATGGGGTTTGAGGGGGAAGGTTTGGAAAAATGTCCAGAGTTAAAAAACAGAGAAATTTGGGATAAATTTGGGATTAATTTGGGATAAATTTGGGATTTTGCCCCTTTTGGGTGGGAAATCCCCCCCCCAAAAAAAAGAAAAAAAAAAAAAATCAGATTTTGGGAGAAAAACCAAAAGGGAAGAAAAACAATTCCAGGAGTTTTGGGGGAATTTGGGATCTTTTCCCTTCCCCATTTCCCCCATTCCCGAAATTCCCGGGTTTTTCCCTCCAGCCCGGGAGGCTCCGACGGCGGCGCCGCAAATCCCGAATTTTCCCGAATTTTTCCCAAATTTTTCCCGTTCCTCTCCCAGACCCGGGACGGCTCCGACCCCCTGGGAACTCCCCAAATTTCCCCAAATTTTTCCCGAATTTTCCCTGAATTTTTCCTGTTCTTCTCCCCAATCCTGGGATGGATCCTGGTCTCTATCCCAGTTATCCCAGTGCTCCCCCAGTCCCGGAACGGCTCCGTTCCCATTCCCAGTCTCATTCCCAGTCCCATTCCTGGTCTCCTGTTCCCATCATCCCAGTCCCAGCCCCATTCCCAGTCCCATTCCAGGTCCTGGTCCCATTCCCAGTATCCCAGGCGCTCTCTCCCAGTCCCAGGCCCAGTTTCATTCCCATTCCCGGTCTTGATCCTGGTTCTGTTCCTGGTGCTCTCCCAATCCCATGACGGCTCCGCTCCCATTCCCAGTGCTGGGATGGCTCCAGTCCCATTCCCATTCCCAATCCCATTCCTATTCCCAATCCCATTCCCTGTCCTGTTTCTGGTCTCATTCCCAGTCCCATTCCCAATATCCTGGCACTCTCCCAGTCCCATTCCTGGTCCCATTCCCATTCTCAGTCCCATTCCCAATCCCAGTCCCAGTCCCATTCCTAGTCTTGTTCCCAGTCTCATTCCCAATCCCATTCCCAGTTTCCTGGCATTCTCCCAGTCCCATTCCTCTTCCCAGTCCCATTCCCAGTCCCGTTTCTGGTCTCATTCCCAGTCCCAGTCCCATTCTCAGTCTCAGTCCCATTTCCAATCCCATTCCCGGTATCCCGGCGCTCTCCCAGTCCCATTCCCAGTCCCATTCCCATTCCCATTCCCGGCGCTCTCCCATTCCCGATCCCGGTTCTCATTTCCCGGTTCCGCTCCTGCTCTCCCGGCGCTCTCCTTCCCAGTCCTGGTCTCGCTCCCGGTGTCCCATTCCGGTATTCCCGGTATTCCCGGTGTTCCATTCCCGGTATTCCCGGTGTTCCCGGTGTCCCCGGCGCCGTCTCCTATTCCCGGTTTTCCGTTCCTGCCATCCCGGTGTTCCCAGCGTGTCTCTGGCTGCCGCTGTCCCCGGTGCTGTCCCCGGTTATTCCCGGTGTCATTCCCGGTGTTGTTCCCGGTGTTCCCGGTTATTCCCGGTGTCATTCCCGGTGCCGTTCCCGGTCATTCCCGGTTATTCCCGGTCATTCCCGGTGCCGTCCCCGGGGTCATCTGGTGCACGTCCGGGCGGCGCCGAGGCCGCCGTTGTGGCTGGGGGGGGGCAGCAGGGGCTCGGCCCGGCGGGGAGGGGGCGGCACGGGCGGGGGGAAGGGGGCGGGGCCCAGGGCGGGTCCCGGGGCGGGTCCCGCGGTGGATCCCGTGGAGGATCCGGTGGATCCCCGGGGCTGCTGCAGGTTGAGGATGCTGTCGATGGCGCTCTGCAGGTGCTCGCTCAGCGAGTCGTCCTGGGGGCTGTCGCTGCTGAAGGAGGCGTTGTCCACGCCCAGCTCTTCCTCCTCCTCCTCCTCCTCCTCCTCCTCCTCTTCCTCCTCCTCGTCCTCCTCCTCCTCCTCGTCCTCCCTCCTCCTCCTCTTCCCTCCCCACCGCGGGGCTTCGGCCTCGTCCTCCTCCTCCTCCTCCTCGCCGTCCGAGGCCTCCTCGGGGGCTCCTTTGGGCGGGCGGGTCCCGGCGGTGGATCCCGATCCCGATCCCGATCCCGATCCCGGCGGGCGGATCCCGGGCGTGGTGCTGGATCCCGATCCCGATCCCGATCCCGGCGGCGCCCGGTGGATCCCGGGGGTGGATCCCGATCCCGGGGGGCGGATCCCGGGGGTGGATGATGAGGATGAGGATGATGATGATGATGATGAGGAGGATGATCCCATCGGCGCTCGGTGGATCCCGGGGGTGGATCCCGCCCGGCGCTCCGGGATCTCCCGCTGGTTCTCCCGGTAACTTTTCCTCAGGGGGAGCCTGCAGGGCCCCGCGGCGGGGGGAGGATGATGGTGATGATGGTGATGATGAAGGGGAGGATGATGAGGGTGGTGCAGAGGTTTTTTCTCCAGGGATCCGTTCAGCTGCTGCTGCTGGGGCTGCTGGGGGTGCTGGGAGGATCCCGGGGGGATCCCGGGCGGGTCCAGCGCCGTGTTGTGGATCACTTTGCTCAGCCCGGCCTCCTGTTTGATCTTCAGCTTGAGGCCGATGCGGCTCCGCGCCTCGTAGGTTTTCATGGGGGGGCGGCTCCGCGAGGGGAGGGCGTCTTCATCCCCCCCCCCTCCTCCTCCTCCTCCTCCTCCTCCTCCACCCCGGGGGTGGGGGTGGGGGTGGGGATGATGGTGAGGAGCAGGGACAGGGGGATGAGGATGAGGATGAGGAGGGTCCCGGGGGGAATCCCGGGGCTCCCCCAACCAGGTGACGCTGGGGGAGCCCCCCCCGTGCTTGATCAGCAGCTTGGGGGGGGCGGGGGGCGCGGGGGGAGGGGCGGCGGGAGGGGGAGGGGCGGGGGAGGGCTGGGGGAGGGGCAGCGAGGAGGAGGAGGAGGAGGAGGGAGGGGGGAGGGGGTGGGAGCGGGAGGAGGAGGAGGAGGAGGAGGAAGAGGAGACGTATTCGTCTGTGGGGGGAAAAGAGGAGGGGCGGGGATTAGAGCTCGTTTGCATATTAATGAGGGGGGGTTATGCTTTGCCCCTTTGCCCCTTTTCCCTCTTTTCCCCCTTTTCCCTCTTTTCCCCCTTTGGCCTTTTCCCTCCTTTCTCCTTTTCTCCCTTTTCCCTTTTTTCTCCTTTTCCCCCTTTTCCCTTTCCCATTTTTACCCTGGATCGACCCCTAACAAACCCTTAACTGACCCCTAATAAACCTTTAATTGACTTTTAATTGACCCTGGATTGACCCTTGAGAGACCCTTAATTGACCCCTAATAAACCCTTGATTGGCCCTTAATTGACCCCTAATAAATCTTTAATTGAGTTTTAATTAGCCCTGGATTGATCCCTAATATACCTGTAATTGCCTCCTAATAAACCTTTAATTGGCCCTTAATAAACCCTTAACTGACCCTTGATTGACCCCTAACAAACCTGTAATTGACCCTTAATAAACCTTTGATTAATTTTTGGTTTTTTTCTGTCCTTTGACAGGTTCCAAACCCGGGAATCCCACCCAGAAACACCCGAAATCCCGGGAATTCCACCCCAAACCCCCACGGGGAAATCCCAGCCCGTTCCCGCCCCGTCCCTGCCCCATTCCCGGGATTCCTGTCCCGTTCCCACCGGGCCTGACCCGGGACAGACGATGCCCGGCCCCATTCCTGATGATTCCACCCCATTCCTGATCATCCCACCCCATTCCCGGGATCCCCAATGATCCCCATCCCCATTCCTGGTGATTCCCATGCCTTTCCCGGGATTCCTGCCCCTTTCCTGGGATTCCTGCCCCATTCCCAATGAATCTCGCCCCTTTCCCGAGATTCCTGCCCCATTCTGGGCTGGCAGATTCCCAATGATTCCCAGTCCCAATGAATCCCATCCCCTTTCCCGGAATTCCTGCCCCATTCCCGGTGATTCCCATCCCCATTCCCAATGAATCCTGCCCCATTCCTGCCCCATTCCTGCTATTCCCGTGTCCCCATTCCCAGGATTCCTGCCCCATTCCCGTGTCCCCTTTCCTGTGTCCCCATTCCTGCCCCATTCCCGGGATTTCGGCCCCATTCCCGTGTCCTAAAACCCATGTCCCTGTTCCCGTGTCCCCGTTCCCACCCCATTCCCATGTCCCCATTCCCGTGTCCCCATCCCTGTGTCCCCATTCCCAATGATCCCCATCCCCATTCCCGTGTCCCCATTCCCGGGATTTCTGCCCCGTTCCCGTGTCCCCATTCCCTGCCCCATTCCCGGTGTTCCCGTGTCCCCGTTGTCCCCGTTCCCACCGGGCCTGTCCCGGGCCAGCAGATTCCCAATGATTCCCATTCCCAATGATCCCCATCCCCATTCCCGTGTCCCCGGTGTTCCTGTGTCCCCATTCCCGTGCCCCCATTCCCGGGATTTCATCCCCATTCCCGTGTCCCCATTCCCGGGATTTCATCCCCATTCCCGTGTCCCCATTCCCGTGTCCCCATTCCCAGTATTCCCGGTATTCCCGTGTCCCCGTTCCCGTGTCCCCGTTGTTCGCACCGGGCCTGTCCCGGGCCAGCAGATTCCCAATGATTCCCATTCCCGATGATCCCCATCCCCATTCCCGTGTCCCCATTCCCGTGTCCCCATTCCCGTGTCCCCATTCCCGCCCCATTCCCGGTATTCCCGTGTCCCCGTTGTTCCCACCGGGCCGGTCCCGGGCCAGCTGCCGGTCGAGCGCCAGCGCCGTTTTCTCCTCCTGGATGAAGATCCGGTCGATCATCACCATCTCGGCCGAGGGGCTGCAGCGCTGCGGGGACACCCCGGAGGCCCCGGTCAGTGTCACAGGGTCACACACCCGGAATTCCCACCGGGAATTACCCCGGGAATGCACCGGGAATTCCGGGGTCTGGGGGAATCCCGGGGGAAAAATTCTGGGGGAATCCCAAGGGAATTTTGGGGTTTGGGGGAATCGAGGCAAGGGGAAATTCCTGGGGAGAATCCCGTGGGAATCCCAGGAGGAATTTCAGGGGGGATTCCAGGGGAACATGGAGCTCTGGGGGAATCCCATGGGGGATCTTGGGATCTGGGATAATCCTGTAGGGAATCCCATGATCTGGGGTAATCCTGTGGGGATCCTGTGGGAAATCCTGGATCCAGGGAAATCCCAAGGGGAATCCTGGGTGGAATTCCAGTATCTGGAGGAATCCCGGGATAATCTCAGGGGGAAATCCTGGAGGTAATCCTGTGATCTGGGGGGATCCTGTGGGATAATCTGGGGATCTGGGGGAATCCTGCAGGGAATCTTGATCCAGGCAAATCCCAAGGGGAATTCTGAAGGGGAATTCCAGATCTGGGGGAAATCCTGTGGGGAATCCCATGGGGGAATCCCGTGGGGAATCCCATGATCTGGGGGGATCCAGTAGGGATCCTGTGGGGTGATCCTGTGGGGGATCAGGGGATCTTGTGGGGTGATCCCGTGGGGGATCAGGGGATCCCGTGGGGGATCAGGGGATCCCGTGGTGATCCCGTGGTGATCCCGTGGGGGATCAGGGGATCGTGTAGTGATCAGGTGATCCTGTGGGGGATCAGGGGATCCCGTGGTGATCCCGTGGTGATCCCGTGGGGATCCCTGGGGTCTCACCCGTGACTCCTCCAGCAGCAGCAGGCGGTATTTGTTGAGCATGGCCCGAGTGCGGCGCAGCAGCTGCTCCGACACCGCCTCAAACTCCTCGTCCACTGCAACGTTGGGGGAAACAGCAACGGGGTTACGGGGGATTGGGGATTGAGATTTGGGGTTTGGGGGTTTGGGGTTAGAGGATTGGGGGTTTGGATTGGGGCATTTGGGGTTAGGGGATTGGGGGTTTGGATTGGGGGGATTGGGGGGTTTAGGGGTTGAGATTTGGGGTTTGGGGTTTGGATTGGGGGTTTGGGGTTTGGACTGGGGGATTTGGGGATTGGGGGTTTGGATTGGGGATTTGGGAGTTTGGGGTTAGAGGATTTGGGGATTTGGGGATTGGAGGATTTTGGGGTTTGGGGGATTTTGGGGTTTGGGGTTTGGGGATTTGGGGGATATGGGATGGGATATCCCACACCCCATACCCTGACATTTCAATGTCCCAATAATCACAATAATTACAGTAATAATGATTTTTCACCTTTCCTGCACTCGTTTTCCCCTGGCAGCACCCCCTGGCAGACGTGGTAGGGCAGGGCCCACACCCCATACACCCCATACCCCATATACCCCACATCCCCAATAACAACAATAACAACAATAATAATCACAATAATGACAATAATAATGTTAATTTACCCTTCCTGCACTCGTTTTCCCCCGGCAGCACCCCCTGGTAGACGTGGTAGGGCAGGAGGCGCCTCAGGGCGTCGCCCACGGAGCGAAAGGGCGTCCTGAACTCGGGGTGCAGCACCGAGCCCTGGTGCTTGTGCAGCTGCTCCAGGAGGCTGGAAGGGGATTCCGGAGGGTGGGAATGTTTCAGAGGGTGGGAATGGGAATTCCAGAGGGTGGGAATGGAATTCCGGAGGGTGGGAACGGGAATTCCCGAATTATGGCACAAATAGAGACGAAATTCCCACATTTTCCACCACAAACAGGGACAAAATTCCCAAATTATGACACAAAAACAGACGAAATTCCCAAATTATGGCATGAATATAGATAAAATTCCCAAATTACGGCACATACAGGGACACAATTCCCAAATTTTAGCACAAACAGGGGCAAAATACCCAAATTTTGGTATAAACAGGGATATAATTCCCAAATTTTGGAACAAACAGGAACACAGTTCCCAAATTCCAGCTCAAACAGGGACACAATTCCCAAATTATGGCATGAATATAGACAAAATTCCCAATTTTTGGCACAAAAATAGACAAAATTCCCAAATTTTGGCTCAAACAGGGACACAATTCCCAAATTTTGGCACAAACAGGGACGGAATTCCCAAATTATGGGACAAAAATAGACAAAATTCCCAAATTACGCCCCAAATAGGGACAAAATTCCCAAATTCCGGCACAAACAGGGACAAAATTCCCAAATTTTCAGCAAAACACGGGGACAAAAATCCAGATTTTCGACAGGAACACCCACAAAATCCCCAGATTTTGACACGAAATTCCCTTCCCCGGCCAGAACTCCCAATATTCCCGTTATTCCCGTTATTCCCATTATTATTCCCGTTATTCCCGTTATTCCCATTATTCCCAGTGCTCCCAGTGCTCACCAGGCCTCCTTGCTGGGCTGCAGCACCGGCGGCTTCTTCAGGGCCAACTTTGCCTCCAGCTGTGGGGAATTCACAGGTTTGGGGTGAATTTCCGGGGATTTGGGGAAAATTCCCAGATTTTGGGGTGAATTCCCAAAATTTTGGGGCTGATTCTCAGATTGGGGGAGAATTTCTGGGATTTTTTGGGAGAATTCCAGGGATTTTGGGGCGAATTTCCAGACTTTGGGGTGAATTTCCTGGAGATTTGAGGAGAATTCCCAGATTTTGAGGTGAGTTTCCGAATTTTGGGGCCAATTCCCAGATTCTGGGGCAAATTCCCGGATTTTGGGGTGAGTTTCCAAATTTTGGGGTGAATTTACGGGGATTTGGGGCGAATTTCCAAAGATTTGGGGGCAATTCCCAGATTTGGGGAGATTTCCAGGGATTTTGGGGCAAATTCCTGGGATTTTTGGGGGGGAAACCTGGAATTTTGGGGAGAATTCCCAGATTTGGGGAGAATTTTCTGGGATTTTTGGGAGAATTTTTGGGATTTTGGGGCAGAGTCCCAGGACTTTGAGGAGAATTCCCAGATTTTGGGGTGAATTCCCGAATTTTGGGTCAAATTCCCAGATTTGGGGAGAATTCCAGGGATTTTGGGGCAAATTCCTGAGATTTTGGGTGAATTCCCAGGATTTTTGGGGTGAATTTCCAGGATTTTTGGGGCAAATTCCCAAATATTAGGGTGAAAAACCTGGGATTTTTGGGGCGAATTCCGGGGATTTTGGGACTCACCGTGGGCGGGGCCTGGGGGCCTTTCCCGCCCCCCGAGGGTTGGGCGGGGCCTTTGATCCCTCCCGGCTTTGCCTGCGGAAAAACGGGAAAAACATTGGGAAAAAAATGGGAAAAAAATGGGGAAAAAAGTGGGGAAAAATTGGGAAAAAATTGGGAAAAATTGGGGAAAAAATTGGGGAAAATTTGGGGAAAAATTGGGAAAAATTGGGGAAAAAATGGGGAAAAATTGGGGGAAAATTGGGGAAAAATTGGGGAAAAATTGGGGAAAAAATGAGGAAAAAAAGGAAGAAAATAGGGAAAAAAACCGAGTAAAAAAATTGGGAAAAATGGGAATTAAAGGAGGAAAATTGGAATTAAAGGGGGAAAACTGGGATTAAAGGTAAAAACAGGGAAAAGCAAGGGGAAGATCCAAGAAATATTTTGGGAAAAAGCCCAGAAATAGGGAAAAGAGGGGGAAATCCATGGAATAAACTGGGCAAGGGCCTGGAAATGGGGAAAGGAGAGGGAAAATAAATTTGGGAAAATCCCGGGAAAGGCGGGAGGAGGGAAAAGAAGTGAAAATTAATGAAATAAATACGGAAAAAAAACAGAAAGAGGGAAAAAATGGGAGAAATCCTTGGAATAAATTTGGGAAAACCCCAAAAATAGGGAAAAAAAAGGGAAAAATCATAGAAAAAAATTGGGGAAAAGCACAAAAATAGGGAAAAAAAAGGGAAAAATACAAAAAAAAATGGGGAAAAGGTTGGAAAATGGGGAAAACGAGGGAAATTCCGTGGAATAGATTTGGGAAAAGGGGAAATTCCTGGGATAAATCGTGTCTGACCTGGCCGGGCTGGGGCGCGGGAGGGGGAAGGGCAGCCCCGGGTTTCCCGGGATTTCCCGGAGCTCCTTTTCCAACCGGAACCGAAACCGGAACCGGAACCGGAACGGGAACGGGAACGGCGGCGACCGCGGCCGAGGAACCTGCGGGGAAATGGGGTTGGAATAATGGGGATTAACATGGGAATTTTAACAGGGAAAATGGGAATTAACATGGGAATTGAAATGGGGAAAATGGGGATTGGAATGGAATTTTCAATGGCAAAAATGGGAATTAAAATGGGAATTTCAAGGGGAAAAATGGGAGTTAAAATGGGAAACATGGGAATTGAAATGGGAATTAAAATGGGAATTTTAACAGGAAAAATGGGGATTGAAATGGGAATTAAAATGGGAATTTCAAGGGGAATTTCAATGGGGAAAATGGGAATTTTAACAGGAAAATGGGGATTAAAATGGGAATTAAAATGGGAATTTCAAGGGGAATTTCAATGGGAATTGAAATGGGGGAAATGGGAATTAAAATGGGAATTAAATGGGAATTAAAATGGGAATTAAAATGGGAATTTTAACAGGGAAAAAGGGAACTAAAATGGGAAAAACTGGAACAGCTTTGGATCCATCGGGGCAGAGGCACCAGGGCTGGATATCGCGATACGGGGACATGGATCGGGATATCACAACACAGGGTTATCGGGACACGGGGATATCGCGATATTGGGATATCGTGACATGGGATATCAGGATTTCAGACCCACCTGAGGCTGCGCTGGCCCCATTGGCCGTGCCCAGGGCTGGCTGGATATCGCGATATGGGGACACGGATTGGGATACCACGACACAGGGTTATGAGGATATTGGGGATATCACGACACGGGGATATCGGGACATGGATCGGGATATCACGACATGGGATATCAGGATTTCAGACCCACCTGAGGCCGTGTTGGCCCCATTGGCCGCACCGGGCGCTGCCGGAGCCGCCGGCACCAGGACGGGATATCGGGATATGGGTGGGGATATCACGACACGGGGATATCGGGACATGGATCGGGATATCACGACACGGGATATCAGGATTTCAGACCCACCTGAGGCCGTGTTGGCCCCGTTGGCTGCGCCGGGCGCTGCCGGAGCCGCCGGCACCAGGACGGGATATCGGGATATGGGTGGGGATATCACGACATGGGGATATCGGGACATGGATCGGGATATCACGACATGGGATATCATTATTTCAGACCCACCTGAGGCCGCGTTGGCCCCGTTGGCCGCGCCGGGCGCTGCCGGAGCCGCCGGCACCAGGACGGGATATCGGGATACGGGTGGGGATATCACGACACGGGGATATCGGGACATGGGATATCAGGATTTCAGACCCACCTGAGGCCGCGTTGGCCCCGTTGGCCGCGCCGGGCGCTGCCGGAGCCGCCGGCACCAGGACGGGCGCGGCCGGAGCCGGGAACGGGGCCGGGCTGGACGGGGGCGGCTTCGGCTGCAGCAGCAGCCCCTGGGGCACCTGGGAAAGGATAAAAAATCCCGTTAGAACGGCACCAAAAACCCCCTAAATCACCCCAAAAATACCCCAAAAATCCTGTTAGAACGGCACCAAAACCCCCCCAAAAATCTCATTAGAATGGCCCCAAAAAAACCCTAAATCACCCCAAAAATACCGCCAGGAATGGCCCTAAAAACACCCCAAAAATCCTGTTAGAATGGCCCCAAAAATCCCTAAATCACCCCAAAAATACTGTCAGGAATGGCCCCAAAAAACCCCCCAAAAATCCCCACAGGAATGGGCCAAATTTTATTTTTATTTTGTTTTTTAAGATTTTTTTTTTTTTTTTTTTTTGAGATTTTTTTTGAGGTTTTTTTTTGGGGGGGTGGGCGAGATTCACCCACCAAAAACCTCTAATTTTTTTTTTGGGGGAGGAATTAATTTAATTTCTTTCTGTTTTAGGATTTCCCCGCTTTTTGTATTTTCGGGATTTTTTTTTTTTTTTTTTTGAATTTTTGAGATTTTTACCTACCAAAAAACCTCTCATTTTTTCAGGGATAATTCATATAATTTTTCTTTTTTTTAGGATTTGTTTTGGGTTTTTCTGGTAATATTTTTGATTCTTTTTTTTTTTTTTTTTTTTTTTTAATTTATTTTTGAGAATTTTTTTTTTGGGCGAGCTTTACCTACCAAAACCCTCTTATTTTTCTTTACGATACATATAATTTTTCTTTTTTTCTCATTTACCTGCTAGAACCTCTCATAATTTTTTTTGGAGAAAATTAATTTAATTTTTCTGGTTTAGGATTTACCTGCTTTTTGCATTTTTGGCATTTTTTTTGTATTTTTAGTATTTTTTTAAATTATTTTTATTATTAATTTTTTGAGACTTTTTTTTGTATTTTTCAGAATTATTTTTGTATTTTTGGGGATTTTTTTTTTGTATTTTTGGTATTTTTTATACTTAATTTTTTTTTTTTTTTTTTTTTAAATTTTTGAGATTTTTACCTACCAAAAAACCTCTCATTTTTTCAGGGGTAATTCATATAATTTTTCTTTTTTTTAGGATTTGTTTTGGGTTTTTTTGGTAATTTTTTTTTGAGAATTTTTTTTTTGGGCGAGATTTACCTACCAAAACCTCTCATTTTTCTAGGACACATATAATTTTTTTTTTTCTGATTTACCTGCTGGAACCTTTCATCATTTCTTTTTTGAGGAAATTAATTTAATTTTTCTGTTTTCGGAATTTTTTTTTTTAAATTTTTTTTTCTGAAATTTTTGAGATTTCACCTACCAAAAACCTCTCATTTCTCTAGGACTCATATTTATATAGATATATTTTTTCTGCTTTACCTGCTGGAACCTCTCACATTTTTGAGGAAATTAATTTAATTTTTCTGTTTTTGGAATTTTTTTTTTTTTTTTTTTTTTTGGAATTTTCGAAATTTCACCTGCCAAAAAACCTCTCATTTTTCCAGGTGTAATTAACACAATTTTCCATTTTTTGTGCGTTACCTGCTGGAACCTGTCGTGGCCCGGGGCGGGCAGGGCCGGGAACCCCCCCTGGGCCAGGGGGAAGCTCCGGGGGGGCTCCGGGGGCAGCAGCAGCGAAGCCTTGAGCGGGAACTGGGGGGGGTTCGGGGGGTTCCCCGGGGGGGGCTCGGGGCCCTCGGGGAAAGGGGAGACCCCAAAGAGGCCCTGGGGGGGCTCCGAGGGGGGGCGGGGCTGGGACGGGGGGCGGGAGGGGGGGCGGGGGGGGATTTGGGGAGGGGGATCCCCCGGGGAGGGTCCGGGGAGTTTTGGCTGCAACAGAAGGAGAGGAAGAGCAGAGGTTAGTGCGGGGGGAGGGGGGAAAATGGGGGTTTGGGGGGGAAAATGGGGAGTTTTTGGGGAAAAAATTGTGTTTTTTGGGGAAAATGGGGTTTGGGGGGAAAAAAGGGGATTTTTTTGGGGAAAAAATGGGGATTTTTGGGGGAAAATGGGGATTTTTTTTGGAGGAAATGGGGATTTTTGGGGAAAAAGGTTTTTTTTGGGGGAAAAAATGGGGATTTTTGGGGGAAAATGGGGATTTTGGGGGGAAAATGGGGATTTTTTTGGGGAAAAAGGGTTTTTTTTGGGGGGAAAATGGGGATTTGGGGGGGGAAAATGGGATTTTTGGGGGAAAAATGGGGATTTTTTTGGGGAAAAATGGGGATTTTTGGGAGGAAAAATGGGGATCTTTTGGGTGGTAAAATGGGAATTTTTGGTTTGGAAAAAAGCTCCAAAGAGAATTTATGAAAAAAAAAAAAAAAAAAAAAATTGGAATTTCCAGCTTGGAAAAAGCTCGAAAAGGAAATTTATGGGGAGAAAAAAAAAAAAAAAAAAAGGGAATTTTCGGTTTGGGAAAAGAGACAAAATCCCAATTTCTGCCTTTTTTATCCCAAATCCCCATTCCAGGGGTGCCCTGGGAGGGATCCCGGGTGACTTTGGGGTGAATTTTGGGGGTTTTGGGGTGAATTTTGTGGATTTTGGGGTGAATTTTGGGGTTTTTGGGGTGAATTTCGGGGGTTTTGGGGTGAATTTTGTGGGTTTTGGGGTGAATTTCGGGGATTTTGGGGTGAATTTCGGGGATTTTGGGGCGGGCAGGGGCAGCGTTGGGGGTTAGTGAGCGCCAAGCGAGGGGAGCGGCCGCAAAAACGGGGGAAAAACGGGAATTTTGGGATTTCAGGATGGAAAAAACCCGGATTGGAGAAACTCCCGGGGATCCAGGAGCCAGGAGAGCCCAAATTCCCACCCCTGGATCCCAAATTTCTGCTCAGATCCCAGTTTTCTGCCCCTGGATCCCAAATTTCCTTTTGGATCCTGGTTTTCCGTGGCTGGATCCTGATTTTTTGCCCCTGGATCCCAAATTTCCACCCCTGGATCCCAATTTTCCAGGCTGGATCCCAAAATTCTGGTCAGATCCCAATTTTCTGCCCCTGGATCCCAATTTTCCATTCCTGGGTCCCAATTTTCCAGGCTGGATCCCCATTTTTTGCCCCTGGATCCCTTTTTTTCCCATCCCCACCCAAATCCTGGTGGCTCCACGGGACGGATCCCACACAGAAATTTGGGATTTTCCCCAATTTTTTTTTTTTTTTTTTTTTGCTGGGAAGGAAAACTGGGATCCGACGTGGATTTGGGGTTGTCCCAGGAAAACCCAAAACCATTCTGGGAATCCCCCAAAAATCCCAGCCCCGCCCAAACCCCCCCAAAATCCAGTGGGAAAACCGAAAAAAAAAAACCCCAAAAAACACCAAAAAACCTCCCAAAAAACCCCCATAAAAACCGCCAAAAAACCCTCAAAAAAAACCCTAAAAAAACCCCTCAAAAAACCCCCAAAAGAACACCCAACCCCCCCCCAAAAAACCCCAAAATTCCCCCCGAAAAAAACTTAAAAAACCCCCCAAAAAACCCTCAATAAACTCCCCCAAAAAATCCAAAAAAAACCCCCCAAAAAAACCCCAATTAAACCCAAAAAACCCCTCCCAAAAGACCCTAAAAGCCCCTCAAAAAAACCCCAAAAAAACCCCAAAAAAACCCCCCAAAAACCCCCCCAAAAAAACCCCAAAAATCCCCCCCAAAAAACCCAAATAAACCGCCAAAAAAACCCAAAAAAATCCCCCCAAAAAACTCCAATTAAACCCCAAAAAACCCCAATTAAAACCCAAAAAACCCCCCCAGTGCTCACCTGCTGCAGGAACATGGGCACCCCCTCCTGCCCCATCCCCGGGGCCGCGTTCCCCAGCAGGATTTTCTCGGGGCTCCCGGCCACGCCGGGGCTGCCCTGGGCTCCTCCCGGCGCCGCCGTCACCGTCGCCGTCGTGGTCACCGCCGTCACCGCGGCCACTCCGGACCCTCCCTCGGGGCTGGCCCCGGCCGGCACGGCCACGGCGGCGTTGCTGGCGCCAGCCAACCCTTCCCCGGCGTTGAGCATGGCCACGGGGCTGGCCAGAGTCACCCCCTGGATCACCGTGGGCGCCGGCGCCGCCGCCGAGCCGGGGCTGGGCAAGGTCCCGGCCAGCGAAACCGGCATCTGGAAGAGCGTCGGCGCCGCCTGGCCCGGCTGCAGCTGGATGGGCGCCGCCGACAGGATGTGAGCCGTGCCCGCCGCGCCCGGCGACGCCAAAACCGGGCCCAGGTTGAGCTGCCCGGCCAAGTTTTGGTTGAGGAGTTGAGCCGGCAGCGTTGGGTTGGCCAAGAGTTGAGCGCCGGCGCTCTGCCCGGCGATGATGTGGGTTTGGCCGGCGCCCGGTAAGAGCTGGCCGCCGACGTTGGCCGGTAACGCCGAGAGCGGCTGCGGCAGCGGCACGGCCGAGGCGCCGGCCAGCTGGCCCGGCAGCAGGAACTGGTTCTGGCCCTGGAAGGGCTGCGCCGGGATGACGATGGAGCCGCCCTGGTTGAGCACGTGGACGCTCATGGACTTGCCCAGCGCCGGCGGCTGCGGCGGGGGCGGTTTGAAGACGTTGGGCGGGAAGCCTTGCAGAACCACGTTGGGCGCGGCTTTGCCGGCCATGAAGGTGAGGTTGGGCTGGGTCTTGGCCGGAGAGTCGCCCGGCAGCGCCAGGGCCCCGCCGGGAGGGAAGGGCTTGGGGGTGATCTGGTAAAGCTTCTGCTGCAGCACGCCGGCGGGTTTGGGCTGGATGGGCGTGGGCGTGCGGTGGATGATGACGTTGGGCGCCGGCACCAAGGAGCCGCCCAGCCCCGAGGTCACCGTCAGCGGCGACGCCGCCGCCGCCGCCGAGGCCGAGACGCCGCCGAAGACGGAGCTGCCGTTGAGCGTGGTGGTGGCGGCCACGGTGGGGAGGCTCTTCTGGATCACCAAACCCGCCGCCCCCTGCGCCGCCGCCGCCGCCCCCTCGGGCTGGGCGATGTAGCCGCCCACGGCCGCCACCGGCGCCGGTTTGGCCAGGAGCTGCGGCGCCGCCGGCTGGTTGATGGCCATCACCTGCTGCCCCACCACCTGGATGGGCCCCAGCCCCAGGGCGCCGCCGGGGCTGCCGTTGGGCAGGCCCGGCAGGTTGGGCAGGGGCTGGATGGTGACGTTGCCCAGCCCCACCTGCTGCAGGAAGGGCTGGACGCTGATGGCTTTGTTGACCACGTCCGGCGGCTGCACCAGGGCCTGCGGCGCCAGCACGGCCGGCGAGGGCAGCCCCAGGAGGTCGGCGGCGCCGCCCGAGAAGATTTGGGGCGTCCCGTCGGCCGCCTGCACCACGGGCTGCAGCGCCGGCAGCTGGAAGGAGCCCAGGTCCAGCTCGGCCTCGGCCTCCAGCGTCTGCTCGGTGATGTTGGCCTCCTGCAGGCTCTGCTGCAGGATGTCGCACGGCTGCTCGGCGCCCGCGCCGGCGCCGCCGGGGGAGCCCAGGATGTCATCCTCCAGGAAGTCCAGGTCCACGCTGGCCGAGGGCGGGTTGGGCTCGGAGCTCAGAGGGTTCCCCGCGCTCTCCTGGCCGTGGAGCTGAGGGGAGGGATGTGGAGTCACAGGGGGGTGGTGGAGGTCTGGGGGGGGTCAGGGAACTGAATGGGGCCCAGAAAAACCCAGCGGGGCCAAATGGGACTCAATGGGATTGAATGTAACCCAATGGGACCCAATGGAACCCAATGGAACCCAATGGGACTCAATGGGACTCAATGGGACTCAATGGGATCCAATGGAACCCAATGGGACTCAATGGGACTCAATGGGATCCAATGGAACCCAATGGGACTCAATGGGATCCAATGGAACCCAATGGGACTCAATGGGACTCAATGGGATCCAATGGAACCCAATGGAACCCAATGGGAACCAATGGAACCCAATGGGACTCAATGGGACCCAATGGGATCCAATGGAACCCAATGGGACTCAATGGGACCCAATGGAACCCAATGGAACCCAATGAGAACCAATAGAACCCAATAAAACCCAATGGGATTTTCTGGGAAAATCTGGGAAAACGGGAATTCTCCTCCTCCAGCGCAGAATTTTGATCGTTTTTCCCCCCATTTTCCTCATTCCCTGTGGGAATTTGCCTTCTCCTTTTTCTTTTTTTTCCCCGTTTTTTTCCCAATTTTTTCCCTTTTTCTTTCCCCAATTATTTCCTATTTTTTTCCCAATTTTTTCCCATTTTTTTGCCCATTTTTCACCTGGTTTTTTTTGCCCATTTTTACCTGAGTTTTTTATCCATTTTTTACCTTTTTTTTTTGCCCATTTTCGTCTGATTTTTGCCCATTTTTTGTTTAGTTTTTCCCACTCTTTCCTAGTTTTTTTTTCCCCATTTTCACCCTTTTCCCCTCCAATTTATTTCACTTTTTTCCCCTTTTTTTTCCCCAACTTTTTCCCATTTTTTCCCTTTTTTTTTTAAATCCCAGATCCAAATCCACCCGGGAAAAAAAACCCACAAAGGAATTCGAAAAAAGTGGATTTTTTAGCCCCCGGATTTGGGAATTTTGGGGGAATTTTGGGGGAATTTTGGGGGATTTGGGGCACCTACCCCGGCCCCCTCGAAGAAGGCGCTGGCGGCATCCCCCGAGTTGTCCAGGAGATCGTCGCTGTCGATCTGGGGAGGAAAAAACACAGAAATTCCTGGGAATTCTGGGCAGAAAATGGGGGAAAATGGGAAAAAGGGGGAAAAAAATGAAGGAAATGGAAAAATTGGGGAAAAATGGGGCAAAAACGGGGAAAAAAATGGGAAAAATGGGAAAAAACTGGGAAAAATTGGGAAAAAATGGGGGAAAATGGGGGAAAAAAGGGAAAAAAGGGAAAAAATTGGAAAAAAAAGAGATGAAAATTAGTAAAAAAATTGAGGGAAAATGGGAAAAAATGGGGAAAAAATGGGAAAAAAAGGTGAAAATTAGTAAAAAATTGGGGGAAAATGGGGGAAAAAAGGGAAAAATTGTGAAAAAAGAGAAGAAAATTAGTAAAAAAATGAGGGAAAAATTAAAAAAAAACAAGGAAAATGGGTAAAAAAAGAGGAGAAAAAATGGGGAAAAAATGGGAAAAAGGGGAAAAATGGGAAGGAATGGGGAAAATGGGAGGAAAAATGAGGGAAAAGGGACGAAATGGAAAAAAAAAAAAAGAGAGAAATTTGAGAAAAAAAGGCAAAATATGGGAGGAAAATACAAAAAAACAGGAAAAATGTGAAAAAAATTGGAAAATATGGGGAAAAATGGGAAAAAATTCCTGGAAAACCCCTGAGCTGGGATTGGTGGGAAAAAGGATTTGGATGGTAAAAAATGGGAATTTTGGGAGGTCAAAGGTCACTCACCTTCTCGGATCCATGCAAGAAATCGTTCAGGGCCTGGGGGTCGCTGGGGAAACAGGGGGAGAAAATCAGGGAGGGAATTTTGGGAATTCTGGGAGAAATCCTGGAATTTATCCCGGAATCCCAAATTTCCCGGGGACCTGAGCCACCATGGGGACATTTCCCTCATTTTTTGGGACAATTTCAGCCTTTTTTTTTTACATTTTCCACCTTTCCAGCCCCATTCTCATTTTTTTTGTAACAATTCCTCCCTTTTTTTAAACCTTTCCCATTATTTCCCACCATTTTTGGGACCATTTCAGCCTTTTTTTGGGGACAATTCCCATTTTTTTTTATTTTTAACTTTCCAATTATTTTTGAGGATTCTTCCCATCATTTCTGGGACAATTTTTCCACCTTTTTTTGGGGGGGCATTTCCCGCCCATTTTGGGGCCATTTCCATAGAAAATTCACTTTTTTTTTTATTTTTCCTTCTTTTTTTGGAGCCATTCCCATTTTTTCCCGCCCCATTCCCATTTTTTTGGGGACAATTCTTATTTTTTTGTGGTTTCTAATTATTTTGGGGACTTTTCACATCATTTTTGGGGCATTTCTTGCCCATTTTGGGCAATTTCTGGGTGAATTTTCTTTTTTTTTTGATGTTTTCCCTCAGTTTTTTTTTGTTTTTCCCGTTTTTCCAGCCCAGAATTCCCCAAAACTCACCAGATGACATCTAACAGGCACCGGCCGTCCTCATCATCCATGTCACCTGCAACGACACGTTTGCCATGGAAAACTCCGGAAAAATCCCGGAAAATCCTGGGAAATCCTGGAAAAAACGCCGCGTTTTTTGGGGCATTTCGGGGCCTTTTTCCCACTTTTTTTAATTTTTTTTTTTTTTTTTTCCCCGCTGTTTTCAGGCAGGGAAAACTGGGAAAATGTGGGAATAAGATTCCCCAAAATCTTTGGGTTTGGGAGGGAATTTCGAGGAAAAATTGGGGAAAAGTGGGAGAGGTGGGAAGGGAATTTAATCCAGGGGAAAATAAATTCCCTGAGGAATTTATTTTTTTTATTTCCTTGAGGAAAATTCCAGTGGGGAATGGATTGATCCCAAAATAAATCCCTCAGGAAATGGATTCCCCCAAAAATTCCCTCTGGGAATGGATTGATCCCAAAATAAATCCCTGAGGAATCCATTATAAATCAAATAAATTCCCAAAAATTCTCCCAAAAAATTCCCTCTGGGAATGGATTGATGGCAAATTCCCCTCAGGAAATGGATTCCTAAAAATTCCCAAAAATTCCCCCAGGGAATTGATTCCTCCAGGAATTCCTCGTTAAATTTATCCAGGAAAATATAAAAAAAAAAAAAAAAAATTAAATCTCTGCAAGAAAAAAAAAAAAAATCCCTAAGAATCCATGAAGGAACAGATTCCTCAAGAATTCCCTCCAGGAACAGATTCCCAAAAATTTCCTCAGCTGGGGATGGGCTGAGCCCAAAAAATTCCTGTTTTTTTTTTTCTGGAATTTCCAAGGAAAAGCGGCCGAAGGTTCCCCAAATTCCCATTCCCAGTTTGGAATTTACTCCGGGACAAAATTCCAGCCCCCAAATCCCAGAATTTTCGCCCCCAGCCGTGCCTCAGTTTCCCTCTGGAGCAAAACAACCTCGGAATTC